>NW_015536538.1:2625266-2629661 GCF_001515605.1 Sinocyclocheilus anshuiensis
TATATATATAAAATATTAATACTAAAGCCTAAAATAGTAAAACTATCAAAATAAACACTAATACTAAAATAATAAATACAAAATACTAAAAATTAAATATTAAAACAAACACTAAATACTACTACTAAAATCAGTAAAATAGCAAAAAAAAAAAATTTGATATTAATACTAAAGCCTAAAATAGTAAAACTATAAAAATAAACACTAATACTAAAATAGTAAAAAATAAATATTAAAACAAACACTAAATACTAATATTAAAAACAGTAAAACAGCAAAAAAAAATGTAAATATTAATATTAAAAGTAGTAAAATCATAAAACGGTAAAAATGAATACTGAATACTGAAATAAATACTAAATACTAATACTAAAAATAGTAAAATTGTAAAAATAAATATTGAATACTAAAATAAATACTAAGAGTAAACATAGTTAAATGGTAAAAAATAAATACAACATTAAAAAAAATACATTTGAATACTAAAATATGAACAAATATTAAAAACCAATGCTAAAAATAGCAAAATAGTAGAAATCAACACTAAACGCTAACATAATAATTGTATATTATTATTATAATAATAATTTCAATAGTAATATTGAAATAGTAAAGATAAATACTAAATACTAAACGGTTTTCTCGACATGAACACAAAGATTAACTTAATTTAATTATTTTAATTTACATGCACCGAATTAACAATGCATAACATAATCGGCAACATTTAGGGAACTTAATGGCCGAATAAAAGGCAAATTAAAATCATTGTAATTGTATTCACAAAGCTGCTTAATTTTAAACTGCCAGCAAAATCACAAGAATATTGTGAATGCCGCATATAATCATCCAGTCATAAGCTCACCTGCATTAAACTAGACTGATGCAATGAGTGCTGATGAAGAACTAGTTATAGTTTGTGGCACTAAATGACATTCAGGCATTTAGTACAAAGATTTTTAATGATCAGAACTGTATATTGAGCAATTTTTGGATGGACAGAAATTCTGATCACAAATTCTACATATGAAGAGTTTATTTGCAAAAACAGATAACTCATGTTTTTTATTATGTTATCATGTTTTTGTGTTAGTCAGCTGTTTTTTTTTTTTTAACCTAGTCAAAATAACCCAACTGCAGTTTGATTGAGATTAATTGGAACACACAATGAAAAAACATGATTTCTGAGAATTCTGTTTTTGCAAATGAACTCTTCATATATTTTTGTGTTTTATTTGAATGTCTTTTTCTCCATGCCAGTCTATTATTGTGGTTTAGTCTATCTCAGATGCTCATCTGCCCCAAAACAACAGGTAAATACAAAGCTAACTGTGGTTAGTCACTTCACACATCAGTCAGACTGAATCTTTCTGTGCAAAGAGGTGGTTTTAGGTCAGAATAAACTGCAGATCATCCAAAGTCTGGCTCTGTGAAACTGTGTCACCTGCTCCATGTGATGTTTTGCGGCAGCGGGTTTCCTTTAACCACACATCGGAGCTCTGATCCTGAGTGTCCTATTCTCCAGGAGCCAGTATCAGCAATCACTGCATCAGGAGGAACTGCAGCACAAACACAGGGTCATATCAGGGACATGATCAACATTAAGGTCAAGGTCAGTTTATTTATATAGCACATTTAAAAACAGCTAGTGTATGCCAAAGTGCTGTACATATACAAATGAAGTAAATATAGAGATTGAGAGAATAAAAATAAATGACTCAAGCACATAATCAATACAAAATTAACAGAACAAAATAAAAAAATATTTTTATCACCTGAAATAAAATGAACATTAACTCAAATACAATAATATTAACTAAAAAAAACTTATTTTCATTCAGCTAGTTCCCAAGGAAACATTTATCATTTTCATTTAGTTTAACTTGATCTACTAAAATAAACTCAAACTAAAACTACATAGACGTATTAAAAAATAAACTAACAAAACTGAAACCTTATCAAAAATTAAAATAAAAAATAGAAACTAATTCAAATTATTAATTAAAACTATTTAATAGTATTTTGTTGATACTGAAATAATACTTTATTTTATTTCAAGGTAATAATGATAATGAACATTAATTGACATAAATAACAAATAAAATATTTAAAAAAAATAACCTTATTTTAATTTCTCATTAACAAACATTTCTCGTTAATCATTTAGTTTAACTTGATGTACTAAAATAACTACAACTGAAATAAAAAATAAAAACTATATAGACATGAAAAAAAACTAATAAAACACAAACAAAAAAATTACTAAAATTACAATAAAAAATATATATAAAAATAAAAATAATGCAAACTATTAATAAAATCTATAACGGTATTTCACCGATACAAAAATAACACGGTATCAGGGTTATTATCGTTAACTAAAACCATTAAAAAATTAATTGCTTAAAATAAATTGAACATTAAAATAAAATTAATTAATTAACTACAATTTAAAATGAAAACAAAACAGAAAAATAAACTTTAATTTTAAACATCAACAAACTACACTATCTCAAAGAAAAAAGCAGCATGAACATTCCGCAAAATGTTTCTTTTTGTGTTATGCAGCATTCTTTTTGTGTTAAGTCACACAGCTTCTTTATTTTTGGGTGATGTGTTTTAGGATAACTCACAGTGCACCACGAGCGCGTTGCTGATTCTGTGCGGGCCGTTGAGAGCCGGATGCCACACCAGACAGTCCAGGCGCCGCTTGTTCATGCTGCGCAGCGGATGCAGGGAAAACTGTGAGGTTACGACTCCATCCTCTCCGGTCCGGTTCTGCGGCTGCCCGGGAAGCTCCGTGTCCCAGGACAAACGCGGCGGAGGGTGTCCAACCGAGCGACAGAAAGCAGCTACGCAGAACGACTGGCCTTCCTGCAGAATCACCGGCTCCAGAGACGAGATCGGCAAAACTAGAGAAGGAGAAACACAGATGAAGCACTGTATTAACACTGCAAACTGTGGCTTCTTAGAGCACTGAATAGAAATACAGTATTTTAAAGTGAAATATATATACGGGCATCAAAAGAAATTTACAAAAGTGATTTTATGTCCATAGAAAGCACATTAAATGCAAGTAAAGTGTCGACTTTTAAGGTTTCAAATATATTTTTGGAGAATAAAATGTCAAAATTTGGTTGAAATAATGTCACATTGTCATTCAGTGTAACACAATATTTGTGTAACAATTCAAACAACATGCTTACTCTGATTTGTGCATATTAAAATATATAAAAGAATAAGGGAGCATATAAAATTTTATTGTGTTTTAAATGAGTAAAACATTCTTACTGACAAACGGGCAAAAGCTAGGATAGTGGCACATTAAAAAAAAATGTAAAATTACAACTAATTAGTATTTGGGGTGAAAGTAATTAGTCTTTTAGTAATTAGTCATAAATTGATTTTTGTTGTAAATATGCCTGACAGGATTGTTACACTGAATGACATTTTAGTGGGTCTCTTCTGTAAATCAGGGAAAAATGTATGATATTTATTTTTTGCTCGGAAAAACAAAAACAAAACTGCAATTAAATGAAACATGGGGGGAAAAAACAACAACAATTTAAAGCAGTATTACACATTGTTTTTATGCTTAAACCCTTTTTCGTCTTTGACCCGTACACAATAACATAAGAACAGGCCAAATAACGCGTGTTATTTTAGTATATTTTAAATAATATTATAGCTTATAGAGACAGATGAAGCACTGTATTAAAGCATATTAACACTGCAAACTGTGGCATCTTAAGAGCACAGAATAGAACTACAATACATATACACAATAACATAAGAACAGGCCAAATAACGTGTTATTTTAGAATCTCTGAGATACTATTATAGCTTATAGAGATGAAGCACTAGGGATGTAACCATTCACTCAACTCACGGTTTGAGTCATGATTTTGATTTCATGATTCGATTTTCTAACGATTTATTTTTACAAAATGAGATTGAAGACATTATACAGTAAATGAAAAGGTGTCGTTTTATTAGTCTCTTGCTGCACGTTTCTTTGTGAAATTGAAATATAACCAAACTAAATTTTAATTTTAAAACAAACCCCAAATCAAATAAGTTACACAAATAAAATAAATATCTTCATATAAACAAAGGCTTTGTCTCTGCTCTTTCCATTAAAAATTAAGAGGCAACCACTGCATTTTAATCATCATCCAAACAAAGATGCAGCATACATGTAGCATGAGAAGTTTTTAATCTAAATTAGACTGTGTAATTTCGAAAATTTGAAGCAAAAACAGAATGGTCTGACTTCAGTTTTGTGAAACTATACTACATAAAACATCTGAACAAAAAAGCAGATGAGCTGAATGAGACGCAGATTCACTTTCTGCCAGCAGGTGGCGCTTATGAACAGCAATTATAGTGTTTCCT
>NW_015536538.1:2630574-2641507 GCF_001515605.1 Sinocyclocheilus anshuiensis
AAATAAATCTCTTCATATAAACAAACTAAGGCTTTGTCTGTGCTCTTTCCATTTAAAATTAGAGGCAACCACTGCATCTTAATCATAATCCAAACAAAGATGCTGCATACATGCAACACGAGCAGTTTTTAATCTAAATTAGACTGTATAATTTCTAAATCTGAAGCAAAAACAGAATGGTCTGACTTTAGTTTTGTGAAACTATACTACATAAAACCAGTGTTGGGGGTGACGCATTACAAGCAACGCAAGTTACATAATCAGATTACTTTTTTTAAAGTAACTAGTAAAGTAATGCATTACGTTTTAATTTAGAAGGAAATATATACATGGTGACAGAAATCAGGAGTAAGTGCAGAGCGTTGTGTGTGAACATGATCTTACTGTAGTTCTAGACTAAATATGAACATGTTTTTACTCAAAAACAGATTCAGTATTCCTCAAAATCAATAAAAACAGTCAAATGCAAACTCAGAATATTATACAAACCTGCAATAATTAAATGTTAAATAAGATATCATTTATGTATTTAATCACATTTTATTAACTAATGTCTTTGCTTCTGACCTTCGATGATCCACTTCAACCATACTAATAAGCAGAAATGACACACTTGTGTTTCATTTTAGTTATTGATGAATAGTGTTGAACTTTCTTCTCCTGCGCCATATTCTTCATGAGATGTGTTTGAGCTGCGCCCTCTACTGTACAGACGTGAATTTACATTTCCTTCAGCCTGAGGCGTATTCACTTCACTTTTGCTGTGAAAGGGCTTTTACATTTGTAAAAGAATAACTTTTTTATATTAAAAACAAACAAACAAGAGTAACGTAACGCATTACTTTCCATAAAAAGTAACTAAGTAACGTAATTCGTTACTTTTTTAGGGAGTAACGCAATATTGTAATGCATTACTTTTAAAAGTAACTTTCCCCAACACTGCATAAAACATATCTGAAGGAAACAGCAGATGAGCTGAACAAGACACAGATTCACTCTCTGACAGCAGGTGGCGCTTATGAACAGCAATGATACAGTGTTTCCTGGGTTACCGCTGTAAACAAAGCAGCTTATGAACAGCAATGATACAGTGTTTCCTGGGTTACCGCTGTAAACAAAGCAGCTTATGAACAGCAATGATACAGTGTTTCCTGGGTTACCGCTGTAAACAAAGCAGCTTATGAACAGCAATGATACAGTGTTTCCTGGGTTACCGCTGTAAACAAAGCAGCTTATGAACAGCAATGATACAGTGTTTCCTGGGTTACCGCTGTAAACAAAGCAGCTTATGAACAGCAATGATACAGTGTTTCCTTGGTTACCGCTGTAAACAAAGCAGTTTATGAACAGCAATGATACAGTGTTTCCTGGGTTACCGCTGTAAACAAAGCAGCTTATGAACAGCAATGATACAGTGTTTCCTGGGTTACCGCTGTAAACAAAGCAGAGCTGCGCTTATGAACACTACTTTAATATGCATCGTTCAGAGGCAAGATGAACAGAAAATAAACTTTTCTAAAGACAGTCAGTTCCCCTCAGAGATACATTCATATAAACTCCTACTCCAACTGTATCACGATTTGTTTGGCATCTCAACCGGTTTGAATCGTCACATATTTGACGGCTCGCGGTTCATCGTTACATCCCTATGAAGCACTGTATTAAAGCATATTAACTAGGGGTGTGAATCGGCACTGGTTTCACGATTCAATGTGATTACGATTATCATGTCAACGATTCGATTCAATTTGATATCACGATGCATCACGGTTATTGCAAATTAATTTTGTGCATTTTTATTAAATTATATAAGCAGGCTACTTTTTAATTAATTAATTAATGTTATGAATTAAACAAAGTAAATATAGCTTCAAAACGTACAAACAAATTTAAAGTAATAAAGGGCAGAAAAGACAATTACAAGTGAAACAAAAAGCACTAAGAGTGCTTTAAGTATCCGAAAGTTTACAATCATAGTTAAAAAAATATTTTTTTTAAATAGAGAGTGCATTTTTAATACTCGCGTGACAAGCACGTATGCGAATGACATCAGTAGGCTATAATCGATTATGGTCTATTACTACATCGATGCAGCGATTAATTTCGACATCCCTAATATTAACACCGCAAACTGTGGCATTTAAGTACACAGAATAGAACTACAGTACTTTAAAGTTAAATATATTTATTTGAGTATTTATTAGTATTTTAGTATTTATTTTAGCATTTAGTATAAAATATGTGACCCTGGACCACAAAACCAGTCTTAAGTGTCAATTTTTCAAAATTGAAATTTATCAGAATAAATAAGCTTTCCATTGATGTATGGTTTGTTAGGATAGGACGATATTTGGCTGAGATACAACTATTTGAAAATCTGGAATCTGAGGGTGCAAAAAAATCAAAATATTGAGAAAATCATCTTTAAAGTTGTCCAAATTAAGTTCTTAGCAATGCATATTACTAATCAAAAATTAAGTTTTGATATATTTATGGTAGGACATTTACAGAATATCTTCATGGAACATGATCTTTACTTAATATCCTAATGATTTTTGGCATAAAAGAGAAATGGATAATTTTGACCCATAAAATGTATTGTGGGCTATTGCTACAAATATACCCCAGCGACTTAAGACTGCTTTTGTGCTCCAGGGTCACATATTTATTTTACTATCTTTTTAGTATCTTTCATATACTTTGAGATACTATTATAGCTTATAGAGACAGATGAAGTACTGTTTTAAAGCATATTAACACTGCAAACTGTGGCATCTTAAGAGCACAGAATAGAACTACAGCACTTTAAAGTGAAAATATACACAATAACATTAGAATAGGTCAAATAGCGTGTGCTATTTTAGTATCTTTGAGATACTATTATAGTTTTTGTTAATATTTTTAATTCAAGTTTATTTATATATTTTCAGTTTTCATTTTCATTTTAGTTGAAGTTCTAGTAATTTTAAAGGGGTCATATGACGATGCTAAAAATAACATTATTTTGTGTATTTGGTGTAAAGCAATGCGTTTACATGGTTTAAGGTTCCTCCTCTATGCCCCGCATTTCTGAAACGCGTCGATTTTTACAAAGCTCTTCGGTCTGAAAAGCGTGCTGTGCTCTGATTGGCCAGCTATCCAGTGCATTGTGATTGGCCGAATACCTCAAGCGTGTGACGGAAATGTTACGCCCCTTACCATATTTGGAAACACACAGCGTCTCCACAACAACAATACCACAGTGAGAATGAAAGTTACGCCTTCTTTCTTTGCGTAAACATTTGACACCTTCAGGATCAAAATGTTTGTTCGATTTTGTTGACATATTAGAGATAAAGGTTTTTACAGATGGGATTTTGGATTTCTCTTATCACCCCATAAATCAAAAAATATTGTCAATATTAGGGGTGCTCCGATCAGGATATTTGAGGCCGATCACCGATCATAGAAAGCAGTATCTGCCGATACTGATCACCGATACCGATCCTTTAAAGCCTTCTTTTTATCATTTATAACTATTTATAGTGATACTCCAATCAGGATTTGGTAACACTTTCTACGAAGCCCGTATTTATAATACATTATAAGGGTATTCTTAAGGCATTATAATGAATGCATAATGCATTATAAAAAACCTTATAATATGTTGTATTATCTCATGAATATTCATAAGAACAGTTTTAATATATTATCATATTTACTTATTTGTGGTTATAGCTTTTAAGAGTATGATGATTTATAACACGTTGCATCCACTTTTACAATGGATTATATTTCTCATAGTTATAATGTATTATAAGTCTCATATCTTGCCATTTTTCTTATGCTACTTTACTTAAAGCGGTCAAAGACCACTTATAAGTAGTAATAATAATAATTATTTTTTTTTCTCTCAAGCAGCCATAAGATCAGATATCAGATCAGATGAATGTGTAATGGCACATTTGCTTTGAACTATTTTTATTGTAATATCAGTTTGATTATTTTGATGGTACCCTTTAGACAGCTGTTGATAAGTAACTCTGCAACTACATATCAACTAGCGGTCATTAGAGTATTAGTATGTCTGCTACTGTAAATATATGCTAACACTTTATTTTGATGGTCAACCAACAGATAAACTGACTATAAGTGTCTTTGCAAGTACGTCAACTTATTCTACCATACTAGATTCTACCATTCTTGAGCATACTAATACTCTAATGAGAGTTAGTTGGCATGTAGTTGCAAAGTTGCTTATAGTCGATTGATTAAGGGGACCATCAAAATAAAATGTAACCATATAAAACATTGCATTTTGTTCAGTTGGAGTATAAAGCTCACATCAATTAACATTAGCTCCACAGGAAATACTCAAATAACACTCAACATCAAACCACTCACAAGCTGTAGTAAGATACTGTGCAGATCTTTAATAAACAATGTCAAGATATGATACAGTCCATTATACTGTAAATGAAGTAGATTTAATACGGTGTTCATTGTGTGTTATAAATAATCATACTCTTAAACTTATAACCACAAATACGTAAGTATTATGATGTATTATAACTGTTGTTATGATTATTCATGAGTTGATACAACATATTATACGTTTTTTTTTATAACGTATTATGCATTCATTATAATGCCTTAAGAATACCCTTATAATGTATTATAAATACGGGCTTCATAGAAAGTGTTACCGAAAATGCTTTTTGAAGCATAACTGTTGTTGTATGGTTTCCATTCCCATGTTCATATATACTGCAAACAATGCGCTGTTACTTTAATTCAGCGATTGCAGCGCAACAATAGACTGGGTGCGGAAACAATCTCTGCATTACTGCAGACGCACCGCTCCTGGAACGCACTGCCGGACCGCAACCGTGTTTTAAACACTGGCAAGAATTAAAGTAATGCAATTTATAAACTTTAGTGACGATGTGACGATCTGCCTCGACTGTGCAAGTGACAATTCCTGTCAACTGTGCAGCGTGAAGCTCGCTTATAGACAGACGCGATGTGGTATTTTGAAGCTATTTGTGTATTTTGAGAGAGGAAGAGAGAGCGTGCGCGCGAGTGGTGATTCACTCACACTGTTTGTGAAATTACGTCTCACACAAGGTTTTCAAATTACTTTATAAGTTATTTAATGAAGAAATATGAACGTGAGTAATTATTATATAATATTTATATTATATAATTATTATATAATTATATTATATTATATAATTATATATATAATTATTTTACCCGTGCCGGACAGAGACTGAGACGGTGCCGCTGCATGTCGTGCCAAACCTTTCATGGCAGCGTCATCAGCTTGAGAGCGTTTTTTTTTTTAGATCGGCCTTTTTAAAGACAAACATCCGATCAAACATCCCAACGTGATTATCGGCCGATAGTCATCGGTAGCCGATCAATCGGAGCACCCCTACTAAAAATCCTGATTGGAGTATCACTATAAATAGTTATAAATGATAAAAAGAAGGCTTTAAAAATATCGGTATCGGTAGGCGAGTACCTCACCTTCAGCATTATAATGATTTCACCCGCGCCGGACAGAGACTGAGACGGTGCCGCTGCATGTCGAGCAAAACCTCTCACGGCAGCGTCATCAGCTTGAGATCGTTTTTTTAAGATCGGCCTTTTAGAGACCGCCGATCAATCATCCCAACACGATTATCGGCCGATAGTGATCGGTAGCCGATCAATCGGAGCACCCCTAATCAATAGACAGAAAAAACATAAATTTACCTCATGTTTAGAAGCATAAAATGTCATGAAAATTTGTGTAAATGATATATGAACAAACCCCTCAGTAAAAACCTTTGAATATATATAAGGAATAAAACTCTAAATTTTGGAGTTTGTAAGTGCTGCTAAAGTGGAGGAAAAAACTCACAACCTTTGAAAATATGCATTTTCACCATGTTTTTAGGAATAATATGTTATACAAATCAGAGTAAATGATATATAAACAAAGCCCTCAGTAAAGACCTTCAGAATATAGAGAGGAATAAAACTAAGTTTTGGTGTATATAAGTGTTGCTGAAATTGAGAAAAAACTTTTAGATTTATAGATTGTAATTAATATTTACAGATGCAAATCGATAAAGTGCAATGAAATAAACACTTAAATTGGTATTTTAAATAATTTCCTTGCACTAGTCAGAAAAAGACAAGTTATGGAAACAAAACAGCCCAAAATCTCTAAATTGACCAGTGCATGAAAAAAATTAATGATTTAGCCTGTGTAAAACATGGCCAGTACTCATACAGTACGTATATAGACATAAACAGGGTCAAAACACCATCAGGGCAACACAACACTAAAATAATGCCACAAACATGAACTTAACAGAAATTACAAAACACCCTAACATACATTACTGATGACAAAAATGAGAGAAAAATATTGTTTCACACAGGGACTTCTGGGAATGTCCATTTGTTGTTTTTCACCATAAAATATATGGTTGGTAATTCATAGTTTTTATTTGCAAAAACTATAAAATTCACAGTATGATGGTAATGGTATCTGTAACTTATACCTCCGGTTTCATAGACAAGGCTTAAGCCTAGTCCCAGACTAAAATGCATGTCTGGGCTGTTTTAACTGAAAGAAACGTGCACTGACTGATCTTAAAATATGTCAGATTCATTGTTTTGTCTCAAGATGCACACCAGTAATGTTTTTATCTAATGCATATTTCTAAAAACTATTTAAATGTCCTAACTGAACTATGGCCTAATCCTGGCTTAACCTAAGCCCTGTCTGTGACACCGGGCCATAATTACCCAATGGTAGGGTATCTTATGGTTAATCGCTTAGCCGTTTTTACTGTAAAAAATTTTTTTTTTTACAACGTATTACTTCCTGAACTGCTACGACACAGAGCAATTACGAAAGCAAAGTTATTTTTCAACTGGTAAGTTTAGCAGAAATACAAAAACGTGTTGATTTTGTATGGTACAGCAGACTAACTGTTTAACAGACCTTCCTTTTGCAAACAGAAGTGAAAAGAAGCTTGAGAAAATCAATTGACGTGAAAAGAGGGGATCTTACTCCAGACGGTCAGGCTGATTTGTCTCTCGAAGCTTCCAGAGGGAAAGATGGAGACGTGGCAGGTGTATGTGGCCTGATCGGCCTTCTTTGTGTTCAGAATCAGCAGCGTGGAGTCGACGGTCGGGTCGGAGCTCTCGAACTGAACACGATTCAGAAAATCAGGAGACACTGAAATAAAACAACGGAAGAACATTACCTTCACTTAGACCCAAGTTCTCAGGAGACTGAGAATTAATAGTTGATTAATTCCTGGTCCTTCTTTGAACATCCTATCTGGATATCACAGGCAAACAGCAGTATCTGTGAGATATGTAATGTGACTCCACTGATACCAAATCAATTCTCTTGCGCTCTTATCTTTTCATCAGAATTCTTGTTTCATTGTAAAGACTGAGAATCACCAGAAGACTTTTTGCTGCTTATACAAAAGCAAAATCCAAATTACAGGTGACCCGTAAAATCCTGTCAACATTTACTCACCCGCATGTCCTTTCCAAACCAAGGTGATTATAGTTAACTAAAACTAAGTAATATCATAAAATATAATAAAATAAATTGCAGGTAAACTTTAACTGAAAAAAAGAATAATAATGATTTTTTTTTTTATGTTTACATTTTATTTCAGTCAATTGTTTTTCTAATTTTCCATTTAGTTTAACTACATATATTAAAATAACTGATAACCAAAATGAAAATAAAAAAAATATATACAGTATATAGACATTTAAAAAGAAAACAAAAACTAATAAAAATGACAAAAAACACAAAATTATTATAATTGAAACGAAAAACAGAATATAAACAAAAAAAATCATTCACAAAAAAAATCTATAAAAACTTGTATTTTAGCTTATCTTATATACATTACTTAACTTGATGTACTAAAATAACTCAAACTAAAATAAATTAATAAAAAAACTATATAGACTTTTAAAAACAAAAACTAATAAAAATGACAAAAAAACACAATTATTACAAGTGAAACGAAAAACAGAATATAAACAAAAAAAATAATTCACAAAAAAAATCTATAAAAACTTGTATTTTAGCTTATCTTATTTTTCATTTACATTGCTTAACTTGATGTACTAAAATAACAAACTAAAATAAATTAATAAAAAAAAAAAAATTATAAAAATGACAAAAACAACACACTACAAAACTACTAAAAATTTTACTAAAATTTAAAAGAAAAGAATATAAAAAAAACATTATAGTCTACTATAATAGTATCTCAAATAATACTAAAATAACACCATTTCAAACCAAGTATTTTCTTTCATGCAACTGCAAAAACAAGTTAAAGTTATTATTTTTTTGCTCATTTCCATTCCATGGCAGCCACAGCTCAAGCTTTACAGTGAAAGCATTTTCAATTTGGGTCTGTTCTTCACACGAAAGATCACATGACTTCAGAAGATGTGCTTAAGTTATATCAGCTACTGTTATGATATTTTACGCTGCTTTTTGTTGCAACCCCAGTATTGCATGCAAAACGGCAGCATGAGTTCCTTTGTGTTTAACAGTAGAAAGAAAGAAAGAAAGTCATACAGGTTTGAGCTGATATGAGAGTGAGTAAATAATGACAGAATATTTTATATTTTGGGGCGAATTGAAGCAATGCACTTCAACACAGATGGCAGATATGAGTTTGTTCAGGTAGAAGAGCTGATGAACACAATGCACCATTGAAAATATCCGTCATGACAAACGTCTCTAGGTGACAGACGCCTGTCAGAACACAATGCATGCGAGACGGTTTCCACTGAACAAAACTGCTGGGAGGAAGTGATGCTTGTGTCTGTTTGTGTTTCTCTGAATGGGAGGAGATTTAATGACAAGAGACGGATGAATCACCAAAACACACCAGTGTTATTTTAGTATCATTGAGATACTATTATAGTTACTAATATTTAACAATGATTTTTTATTTAATAAATATTTTGAATTAGCTTTTATTTTTATATTTTCCATTTTCATTAGAATTACAAGTGGCCTACTTTTGTAGTGTGTTTTTGTCATTTTTATTATTCTATAGTTTTTTTTTTTTTTCACTTCTATTTATTTTAGATCCATATTTTATATCCAGTTACACTAAATGAAAATGAGAAATGTTGCCTCTGTAACTACACTGAAAAAAATGATACTAATTTTTTAAGGTAAGTGGTTGCAAACAATTTATTTTAGCTAAATTTAATTTAAAAAAAAATATGTTGAAAGTTAATCAACTACATTTTTTATTTAAATGTAGCTAAAATAATTTGCTTGCAACCACTTACCTTAAAAAATGTCATAAATTCCATTTATAATTTTTTTTTAAATAAAATACAAAAAATATTTAACAAAAAAAGTCAAACTTATTTCAGCTAACGTTTATTTAATTTCAAGCAAATAAATATCAAGTGCTATTCTAGTATCACTGATGTACTATTATAGTTTTATTTTGAATTAGAGAAATGAAAAAATGTTGTAGCTAAAATAGCACGTTTGTTATTTTCCATTTTATTTTATTTATTCTCAATTTTATTTATAAATTTCATTTAATTTCAAGTAACAAAAATTATCCGTTTTATTTTAGTATCTTTGAGAAACTATAATAGTGTTTTCATATTTTGATATGATCGCTTTTTCTGTTTTCATTTTGATTTTAGTTAAAGTTTGTCATTTTGTTGATTGTTTCTGTCATTTTTGTTTAGTGAACAACCCTGGAACACGTGTCCAGGTCTCACACACAACATATTTCAGCCCAAAATTACGAGAAAAGAAAATGAAGCCTGTTTTGAGGACCATTAAGATTTTTTGCATTGTGAAATCTGAGCCAGACATGTTCCTAACAGGTTTTGTGAGATTCACTCAACTAGTTTGTGTTTGTAAATGGTGCAAACACACACTGACTCAGACTCAGACACACACACACAGACTCACACACACAGAGTCACACTCACACACTCACACTCACACTCACACACTCACACACACACACCTGTAGGTCCTTCAGTAAAGTGTCCTATGATAATCTGTTCTCGTTCTCCTCCTGGTTTCTGTCTGGACCAGGTCACTTGCACCGCTTGTTCATCGGCCTCCACCATAAAGCGGCAGGGCATCCGGGTCTGTGTGCCAGAGAACGAGCGCAGGGCCAGAGACAGAGACGGCTCGATAAACTCACTGTGAACACAGACTGAGACATAAAGAGACAGTGTGAACATCTGCAAACAGCACTGAATAGACAAGGTGAGGGACGAGGACAGTTAATAATAAACCCATGCTATCATGATCCATCACTCCTGGCCTACAAACATGTCACAAAAACACAAGGACATTCCCATGCAGCACAATGAGAGCGTTACAGATGTGTGACCAGCTCAAAAAATCAAAGCTAAATGCAAATAATAAAATACACCCCATATCGTTTGCTGCTGACATGCAAGGATGTATATACTAATACAAGCATGCAACTTCTCCTGGTGATTATGCTTTTACAAAATCATACATTTATTCAGCTTATATGACATGTAATCATTGTGCATGTTGTTGGGTTTGATTTTATAGACTGATATATGAAATAACAGTCAGAAAAAAATAATAATAATAAAATAATAATAATATACAGGTGCATCTCAATAAATTAGAATGTCGTGGAAAAGTTCATTTATTTCAGTAATTCCCTATAAGCGAAACCCAGATGAGAAACTCTGGACCAGACACCTGTCTTTCAAAGTCAACAAAACGAGACAGAAAGCAGAAGACAGTGAGGCATAGTGAGAGAATGTCTTCTTGCAGTTCTGGTTATTGTTTGTTTTCGTCTCAGCTGAGAGAAAGACTGAACAAACACACTGACACGCCACACGTTTAAACACACACACACACACACACACACACACA
>NW_015536538.1:2641530-2657229 GCF_001515605.1 Sinocyclocheilus anshuiensis
TCTCTATCTCTCACACACACACACACACTCACTCACACTCCTGCACTTATTTCCTCAATGTTAGTCATAAATTAGGGAGTAATGGTTTTTGAAGCTGGTTGAACTTTAATTACAGTAGAAAATGTTCTAAAAGAATGTCACTGTACCACATAGCAGATCAATCACACACCCACACAAACACACAAAAGCTGGGCTAACATCTCAATATAACTCATGTTCAGCTAATATACTATTTTTAATCACAATTTTACTTCACTAGATTACTTAAACGAGACTAAAAACCTACAACCCTGCATAAAAGGCAGCATGAAACACACAATAAACATAAAAATCACATAAAAAGATCAAACGTGTTGAGAAAGAAAGGACTAAACTAAAAGTATCATGATTTACAAACAACTCACAAACTAACCATTCATTACAGCTGGCTTCTCAAACATTTGTTTTTCTTACCCATCAATCTGTAGACGATCACACTGATGCAGGCCAGCAGTTTCATCATGCTGCTGGTTTATTCTGTCAGTATATTTCTGTTATTCCTCAACACATCTCTCATGTTCTCACCCGTTTCTTCTGTTAATCCATCTTAAATTGTTCTTAAACTCCACCGTTTGTCTACATTTGAACGAATAAAAAAAAAGCATGCAAAGTAAAATTGCAGTTCTGTCACAAAGCATGAGCTGAACGTCTACGGAACGATCCCGAGGCTGATAAACTCATGATTAAACTCTGTCTGAACTGAAGTCAGCTCACGCGTTCAAACGCACTCAGGTGAGCGTCCACACACCTGCGGGTTAGGCTCCGCCCACCACTTCCGCGCGCACTTAAACACTCACCGACCTTTGATTTAAGCACTGAACTATAACCCTCTTCTTATTATATAAAAAAAAAAAAGTCTGTGGTGGAAAAGTCTAGAAATGTATAAAAAGCTAAACTCTTCTGAACGCATGGCGAGGTGTGAAGTTTGAAAGTGTTATTTGTTTTGTGGTGTAGATATGAACAGGACAAACCAGTTCAGATGCAAATTCCTGACATAGCTTGTGAACACGCCAACAAAACAAGTCCAAAAATGTCAAAACCCAAATGAAGAGAAATATAAAGATTTGCATTATAGTAAAACAAAATTATCATTATTATTTATTTTTGTTGTATTATTGATATCTTAACACTTTTTAAATTATATGTATATGCATGTTAATTTATATGTATTTATGCAGTAGTTATTTCTGTTGTTCTAATTTGATTGGTCACGTGGTGTATTGCTTGATAGTTGATTGACCAGAGCCAGTTGATTATTATAGTTCACAGGAAACGATCTTTTAAACTTTGTTGTTCTATAGCGCCATCTGCTGATTAATGTACAGTTACTACACTAACTGTGTATATAAATAAGCCTTTTGCTAGTTATGAAAACGTTATTTATGAATGTTCTCTGAACGTCCCATTTTTGAGCATGTAAAAAACAAACAAACAAACAAAAAAAGTAACAAAAACGATAAGGGAACGTTCAATTTGATCATTTTCCAAACATTATGGGAATGTTACATTTGAACGTTCTGAAACTAAAAGTAACATTTAAAAAACGTTTGATGAACCTCCAACTCAAACGTTTTAGAACCACGTATAAATGTTTTTGTGCTTGAGAATGTTATTCAAGACCATGTTGAATGAACTTTCTATTAAGGTTACTGGAAGACCGTTCGTTTATAACTTTGACAGTTTGAAGTTCACCAGAACATTAGGCAAAGTTCTGAGCACGCTCCTTGTTAGCTAGGTTGCATTTTAGGTGTTTTATTTAGTACTTATTGGAGTACTTTATATTTACATTACATTTATCCATTCAGCAGCTAGATTAACTAAAATAATATGATAAGAATACCAGTTTGCCAGGCAGCATAAACAAGCTGTTTTTGTACCGCTAAAAATAACCGGAAGCTGATGACACCGGAAGCCGCGCCATGCTAACATTGAAACACACGATTAATCTGTCCAAGTTCAAAATATAATTTTATTATATTGAAATGAAGAGCCTTACACTTGTATTTTATACATTAATTGTGACATTTGTCTCAAAGACACATGCAAACAAGCACAATAAAGCAGAATCTCACGATCAACAAAGCTCTGCTAGTTTGCTTACTTATAAACAAAGCGAAAATACAGTTTTTAGGGCATGAAGACTGAAAGAGCTGCACAGTTTGAGAGTTTCTCAGGCCAGCGGCTTTTTCTTCTCGGGATGGAGAGTGTCGTAGGTGTCCTTGTCTTGCCGTCCCAGATCCTGAAGAAGCACAGACACATGAAATCACTGCAGCAGTCACTCACTCGTCACAATAGAGCACAATAACAGCACAGTACCTGATAAATGTCCCCTTCTCGCTTCTGAAAAACACAAGAGGACAGTGAATGGGAGAAGTGACATTTCTCAGAAGACTCTTGCGCAAGTCTGTGGTGTTTGTCCTTCAGCATTAGTCAACACTTATTCCGCTTTCTGTTCCTCTTTTTACGCTCTCATCTGCCTCTTTATTTCCCTCATTCTGTCTCTTAAATCAACTATGAGGGCATTTTGACAGATGATAAGATCGATATGATAAACAGGTACTAAACCTCAACAAAGCACGTTTATCTGACTGACCGAAGAGGTTTTAATGTGTGTTTGTGGGTTGCGTTTATTTCTGAGGGCCTCACAAATATAGTGAACGTTTTCAAATATATTTGTGCTCTTATGTGTGTGTCTGTTTAATTATCTATACTTTAAGGATAAATTTGTCATCAGAAAGTGAGCTAAATCTGATAGCACGTCCCATCCGGACACTGGAGCTTGAGTTAATCAGTTGAAACTAGTTGAGACAATATGCATCTTTATTTAGTTCATGTGAGCCCAGCTATGTTCTCTTTTAAAGTTATGAAGAAACATTCTCTAGTAATGTTAATAAAATATTCATTTAGAGTTTCCTGGTCTTTAATGTTCTCAAAATGTTATTTAAGCAGCATTCATGGAATGTTTTAGCTGAACGGTTGTTTGAATGTTTCAGAACATTAAAAAAAAAAAATTCAAAAGTAACTTTCAAAAGATTCAAAAGTTCCATAATGTTTGTGAAAATGAATCAAATGGAATGTTCCTTTAATGTTCGTGTAACAAAGAATTTTGACCTTTTTGAACATTCAGTGAAGTAATGTTTTCTGGGAACGTTACGAAGAAGGTTTTTAGAACATATTTCAGTTAGTGTGTGTGTAGTAACGGGAACTAAATCTGACAAAACCTACTTTTGAAAACATCCAAACATTTGCAAAAGCGGCATTCAATGAAATAAAAGCTTTTTTGGTAGCACTTTATTTGAAGCCTTAATGTATAACACATTATAAAGATATTCACAGTGTAGCTTATGTAATGCATTATAGCTTTTCAGAAATAATTGTAACTAAAGATAAAATGCAACATAATATTTAAAAGTGTGTCGTGTGTTTTAATGCATTACACTAAAGCTGTAACAATGAATAGAAAAGTATTATAATGTATTATAACTGTGGTTACAATTATTAATGAGATCATATAATGCATTTCAAGACATAATTAATTAATTAAAACTACTTTTATAATGCATAATCTATAAAAGCTATAAGTGTTGCTATTATTTTTAAAACTGTGAAAATACAGAATGTTTTCTCTTAGGGTTCAGTTATAGTATTTATAGCTGTATCTAAAAATACTCTATGGAACGTCCCTTTATGATAACTAAGTAAATGTGTGCGTGCATGTGTTTTTAATAGCTCTGGTCAGCTGAATGACGAGAAACAGAAATGTGACAATAGAATCGGCAGAAATAAACCACAGAGACAAGTGAACCCACCTCTGAGAAAGCTTTATCTCCAGACGAACGCATCTGACAACAAACACACAGTGAACATTACTTTCACGATCAGAGAAATTCAGTTCAACATCAACAACATATTCCGTTCATAACTCAAAATCTAAAAGTGCAGTGAAGGCCGTTACACACTTGAGCTAGTTTTGATTTAATCCTGGAAACCAAGTTTTTTGCGATTTATAACAAGCTTGAAATAAGCAGGTGAATGAGCTCAAAAGAGGATTTGAGTGTGATCTAGAATGCAGTATTTTTAGGGGTTGTGCACTATTCAGAACTGCACTGAGGAAGTACTTAAATCCTGATTTAATTGCTACATTTAAATTGAATGTGTTCATGAACATATGATATGAATGTTAATGCTTGAAGAAGACAGACAGATAGATTCCCTTTTTATATTCAGTATTTATTTATTTTTCAAAATAAAAATTAACTTTGCCATTAATGGGGACCTCAGTCATTTAGTAGATTTTTGAAATTAAAACAAAAAAGTCTATAAAAATAATAAATATTGCTTTAAGTTATTTGTGCTCCAAGGAATTATACAAAATGCAAGGAAATAATGTTTGTTCTTTTATGGGTGCTTCCAATTAAAGGTTTAATTCAGGACATGGCCAGTGTGAATTTTCTTGTTAAAACATGTTAAAGAAAATGTTTTTTTTTTTACTTTCTGTAAATCACTGAGTCAATAGATTAATGTATTAATGATTAGATTTATCTTGCTAGTAAACAAATCTTTTTTAGTCAGCATTAATGTCATTTAATTTGTCATAGAAGTTTCACCTTTAATCTGCAGTAAAGGACAGTCAACACAATGCCGTAAACAACCAGAATCGCATCCAGAATGTAACACACTCTTGCATCCTGCTGCGCAGCTGAGAAACAAGATATTACACACAACAGCTTCAACAAATGCCATCTATGTAAAAAAGCATTATCGTAATACAAGTAAATAAATAATTATGCATTGTATATGTATTTATAATAATTCAATTACCATGTTTAATGTTAAATATTTAAAGCAATACATTATAATGTTTAAATATTTAAAACAATTATAAATATGTTTAAATGTTTAAAGCAATATATTATATTGTTTAAATATTTAAAACAATTATAAATGTTTGAACGTTAAAAGCATACAGTTTTTATACACCAAATACACACCAAAAAGGGATCCATTTTTAAATTACTCATAAAGAAATTCAAATTCACTCTCAGTAATTAGTAATACAACTAAAATTCATTTGAAAATTAAAATAACACATTCCTAAAATTTGATTCCAAATTACAATGCATTTGTTTAATGGGGAACAGGAAGAGGCGGTTTAATTTGACCTTTCCTTAACCAACTTTTACACTTTTGCGTTGAAGCGTTACAGGCGTATCAGTCAGGATTTCTTGAGTGATTGTGTGTTGGATGAGGTTTGATTGGATCTGATCTTACCGACTCGTCCAGCGTTGAGCAGGAGAATCAGACAGACATCCAGAGACTGCATCTTTCCTCTGAAATGATAGAGGGAGAGTCGAGCAGAGATGTGTGAAGAGGAAGAGTGAACCATGACAGTGACAAAAGAGTCATTAAACAGGAAACTGTGGGCTTAGACAAAGTGTCCGAAACACACACACACACACACACATGCAATTTCACACCAGAGTCCTTTTTTTTTCTATTTTTACTTCTCATGCACACACAACACTGAAAGCAGAGCACAAGTCCTTCCTGTTTTTCAGAGAAGTGAGGAGCATTTCAGACAAATGACTGGAAAAGAGCTGCTGAGTTCAGCTGCCATCAGATGACGTCTAGTGTTTCCAAACAGATCCCCACAGAAAGTGAGATTCAGATATTTGTACTGGAAAACAAGACAAAAATACTGAAAAATAAATTTTTGCAACAAACAAGCCACATAATATCGGTTTTCAGTGTCAGGGAGTTGCTATGGGGTTACTAGGGTGTTCTGGTGGTTGCTATGAGGTTTCTAGGGTGTGGGTGGTTGTCAGGGAGCTGCTATGAAGTTGCTAGGGTGTTCTGGGTGGTTGCTATGAGGTTGCTAGGGTGTTCTGGGTGATTGCTATGAATTTGCTAGGATGTAGGTGGTTGTCAGGGTGTTGCTATAAGGTTGCTAGAGTGTTCTGGGGATTGCTATTAGGTTTCTAGGGTGTGGGTGGTTGTCAGGGAGCTGCTATGAAGTTGCTAGGGTGTTCTGGGTGGTTGCTTTGAGGTTGCTAGGTTGTTCTGGGTGATTGCTATGAAGTTGCTAGGAGTTGGATGGATGTCGGGGAGTTGCTATGAGGTTGCTAGGATATTCTGGGTGGTTGCTATTAAGTTGCTAGGATGTGGATGGATGTCAGGGAGTTGCTATGAGGTTGCTAGGATGTGGTTGGTTTTCAGGGAGTTGCTATGGGGTTGCTAGGGTGTTCTGTGTGGTTGCTATGAAGTTGCTAGGATGTGGGTGGTTGTCAGGGTGTTGCTATAAGATTGCTATAAGGGTGTTCTGGGGGTTGCTATGAGGTTGCTAGGGTGTTCTGCGTGATTGCTATGAATTTGCTAGGATGTGGGTGGTTGTCAGGGTGTTGCTGTAAGGTTGCTAGGGTGTTCTGGGGGTTGCTATGAGGTTTCTAGGGTGTTCTGGGGGTTGCTATGAGGTTTCTAGGGTGTGGGTGGTTGTCAGGGAGCTGCTATGAAGTTGCTAGGGTGTTCTGGGTGGTTGCTATGAGGTTGTTAGAATGTGGGTGGTTGTCAGGGAGTTGCTAAGAGGCTGTTATGGTGTTATGGGTGGTTGATATGAAGTTGCTAGGATGTGGATGGATGTCAGGGAGTTGCTATGAGGTTGCTAGGATGTGGTTGGTTTTCAGGGAGTTGCTATGGGGTTGCTAGGGTGTTCTGTGTGGTTGCTATGAAGTTGCTAGGATGTGGGTGGTTGTCAGGGTGTTGCTATAAGATTGCTAGGGTGTTCTGGGTGGTTGCTATGAAGTTGCTAGGAGTTGGATGGATGTCAGGGAGTTGCTATGAGGTTGCTAGGATATTCTGGGTGGTTGCTATTAAGTTGCTAGGATGTGGATGGATGTCAGGGAGTTGCTATGAGTCAGGGAGCTGCTATGAAGTTGCTAGGGTGTTCTGGGTCGTTGCTTTGAGGTTGCTAAGGTGTTCTGGGTGATTGCTATGATGTTGCTAGGATGTGGGTGGTTGTCAGGGTGTTGCTATAAGATTGCTAGGGTGTTCTGGGTGGTTGCTATGAAGTTGCTAGGAGTTGGATGGATGTCAGGGAGTTGCTATGAGGTTGCTAGGATATTCTGGGTGGTTGCTATTAAGTTGCTAGGATGTGGATGGTTGTCAGGGTGTTGCTATAGGATTGCTAGGGTGTTCTGGGTGGTTGCTAGGATGTGGATGGATGTCAGGGAGTTGCTATGAGGCTGCTAGGGTGTTCTGGGAGGTTGCTATGAAGTTGCTAGGATGTGGATGGATGTCAAGGAGTTGCTATGAGGTTGCTATGAGATTCTGGGTGTTGCTATGAGGTTGCTAGCATGTGGGTGGTTTTCAGGGAGTTGCTATGAGTTTGTTAGGGTGTTCTGGGTGGTTGCTATGAGGTTGTTAGAATGTGGGTGGTTGTCAGGGAGTTGCTAAGAGGCTGTTATGGTGTTATGGGTGGTTGATATGAAGTTGCTAGGATGTGGATGGATGTCAGGGAGTTGCTATGAGGTTATGGGTGTTGCTATGAGGTTGCTAGGATGTGGGTGGTTGTCAGGGAGTTTCTATGAAGCTGCTAGGGTGTTCTGGGTGGTTGCTATGAGGTTGCTAGGATGTTGGTGGTTGTTAGGGAGTTGCTATGGGGTTACTAGGTTGTTCAGGGTGGTTGCTATGAAGTTGCTAGGATGTGGGTGGTTGAGTTGCTATAAAGTTGCTAGAGTGTTCTGGGTGGTTGTCAGGGAGTTGCTATGGGGTTACTATGGTGTTCTGGGTGTTGCTATGAGGTTGCTAGGATGTGGGTGGTTGAGTTGCTATAAAGTTGCTAGAGTGTTCTGGGTGGTTGTCAGGGAGTTGCTATGAGGTTACTATGGTGTTCTGGGTGTTGCTATGAGGTTGCTAGGATGTGGGTGGATGTCAGGGAGTTGCTATGGGGTTGCTATGGTGTTCTGGGTGATTGCTAGGATGTGGGTGGTTGTCAGGGAGTTGCTATGGGGTTACTGTGGTGTTCTGGGTGTTGCTATGAGGTTGCTAGGATGTGGGTGGTTGAGTTGCTATAAAGTTGCTAGAGGGTTCTGGGTGGTTGTCAGGGAGTTGCTAAGGGTTACTATGGGGTTCTGGGTGTTGCTATGAGGTTGCTAGGATGTGGGTGGTTGTCAGGGAGTTGCTAAGGGTTACTATGGGGTTCTGGGTGTTGCTATGAGGTTGCTAGGATGTGGGTGGTTGAGTTGCTATAAAGTTGCTAGAGTGTTCTGGGTGGTTGTCAGGGAGTTGCTATGGGGTTACTAGGGTGTTCAGGGTGGTTGCTATGAAGTTGCTAGAGTGCTCTAGGTGGTTATCAGGGAGTTGCTATGGGGTTGCTAGGGTTTATTGATCATTGCTATGAGGTTGCTAGAATGTGGGTAGTTGTCAGGGTGTTGCTGTGAGGTTGCTAACGTGTTCTGCTCATGTTTTGCTGTCTGGTGAAAATCACACTTAGCAAATTAATACCAATAATTACCCACAATTGAAGAATTTACAGTATCTCAGTGCCATTGATAAATAAATCACAGAAACACAATAAATCTGAAGGATTATTCACATCACTGTAGTGAAAACGGCAGGAAAGCTGAGGCAGAGCCACACTGTCCGCTGCTGGCGAAGTTCATGCATCACAACTCATGCTAGACGACATGAAATCAAAATGAATACACGTTTGGGAATAACACACATAAAATGTCCATATTACCTGACAGATAACAGAAGATATTCAGCTTCAAATCCAAGCTGCAGTGAGGACATTAAATGCGGGATGTGTCTAAATCAAAATAAAACATACGTACTGATCATTGAACCAAAGACAGGAAGAAGATGAAGTCATACTGTTAATGTTCATTCACATTGGCTATAACCACATGAATTATTTATCAGCTTCTCTGTTGACAAGATGAAACTCAAGTCAACAGATGAAAAAATTAATAACTTATGCATGTATAAGTGATTTACACAACACTATCCAGAAATGTCCTGGTCATATTCTAAATTAAAAAAAAAAATGTAAAAAAAACATTCAGTAATAAGAATTAAGTTTTAACAAAACAACGATAAAATTGCTTTTAGAATATTTATATTATTTCATAATTAAAATTTTAAATGCGCATATTAAAAACATGTTTATTTTTATATATAAATTCATAATTATTATAATTATATATATATATATATATATATATATATATTAAATAAATTTCTATAATATGGAGTGAATTCAGGTAAACTCTTGACACTTTTTGCCTTGGGGAAAAATTTACAAATTAACCTGAATTCACCCTAAATATTGAATTCTTAATATTTTAAAATATTTTACAATTTATTTTATATTTAAAAAATGTATAAAATACTACGGTTTTAAAAATAAAATATAGTAAAATATTAATAAGTGAAATATGTAAATATTTGTGACCAAGGCATTGTTTCCATTAGACAGCTTTACCTGAATGCGGTTTTAGTTTTCAGAATCTTTTTGATTGGATTTTAAGTTGGTGAGCATAATGTTTAATTTCAATAATAATAATAATAATAACAACTTCATACTTTAAGCAGACAAAGCAAAAATAAACTCTGGAAAAGAAAGTTTATTCAGGTTCTCAAGGCATCAGTTTCTCAAACATTCAGTAATAAGAATTAAGTTTTAACAAAACAACGATAAAATTGCTTTTAGAATATTTATATTATTTCATAATTAAAATTTTAAATGCGCATATTAAAAACATGTTTATTTTTATATATAAATTCATAATTATTATAATTATATATATATATATATATATATATATATATTAAATAAATTTCTCAACTTCATACTTTAAGCAGACAAAGCAAAAATAAACTCTGGAAAAGAAAGTTTATTCAGGTTCTCAAGGCATCAGTTTCTCAGTGAAAAATAATGACATTATTAATCAAACAGCTTTCATTCAACTGGAGTTAATAAACAAACGAACACAGTTAATTTGGTTGTTTAAAGCTCCACGTCTTCAGTGGAAACATGATGAGTGATTGATTGAGGACAGTCTGTGTTTGGAGTTTCGTCAGCGAATCGACTCATCCTGCTCATTTACGACTGAACGCACAGTTCTATATTCCCAAATAAAAAGAGTCACATCGAGATGAAGTTCAACCCAGTAAGCTATTGCACATTCTCACTGCATTTATAATTATATACACACTCACTCACTCACTCTCACTCACTCACTCACACACACACAACACACACTCACACTCTCTCTCTCACACACACACACACACTCTCTCACACACACACACACTCACATACTCACACACACTCACTCACTCACGCACTCTCATTCACGCACACACGCACTCACACACACACATTCTCACTGCATTTATAATCATACACACACTCACACACGCACGCACACTCACTCACTCACACACACTCACGCACACACATTCACACGCACGCACACACATTCACACGCACGCACACACACACTCACACTCACTCACTCACTCACACTCTCACACGCGCACACTCACTCACACACAAACACACACACACGCACGCGCACACGCACACACGCACACTCACACGCACACTCACGCACTCACACAAACACACACACACTCGCACACACATTCACTTACGCACACACACACACACACACACACACACACACACACTCACTTATTCTCATCTTTAAACACTTAAAATCAGCTTTTAGTTTTGTGCCCCTCCATGTCATGATCAGAAAAAACATCTGGAATTATACATATAAAAAAAAAGACAAAAAAATATGAACAACTTTCCAGAAGAGTCCAGACCAGTTCAGACCAGCCCAGCTAAAACCAGTGCAGCAAAACCAACAATAATCCCGTCAGGTTTTAATAAATTACTCGTGAACTGAAGTGTGTTTGTGTGCTGAAGGGAAATGAATGAATGAATGAGCGGCTGGAGATTCTGGGCTCTGGTTTTGTTCAGTAGGCCGCTGTGGGCGTTTCACGGGCGGAGCTAAACAGAAGCTCCGCCTTCGAGCTGATGAAGTACGTCACCAATAGAGACAGCAGCAGCACGGCCACGCCCACTCCCAGAGTTAACATCTACCAGACACAAACACAGAGAGGAAATACAAATAAATAAATCACAAAATCAAAACCTCATTTCACCTCAAAATTAAAGGAGGAAAAAAAATAAGAAAATATATTTTGCATAAAGAAAATAATGCATATTTTAAGGTTAATTATGATTTTGTACATTATGACATTATTTACATGATGACAATTAAAAACATTTAACCCTAAATTCTCAATAATGTAATGCAAAACATTTGCATGTCGTGGAGGAAAAATAAGAAAATATATTTACATAAAGAAAAGAATGTGTGTATAATGTATTTCTAGATTTATTGTACTGAGAATACTTGCTTTATTAGACATAATCAGGTCGCATTTCACTTTAAAAATCGGAAAGAAAATAAGAAAATATATTTTTGCATTAGAACAATAATGCATATTTTAGGTTCATTATGAGTGTTGTGCATTAAGAAATAATTTACATGAGAATTAAACACATTTAATCCTGAATTCTTAATACTGTAATGCAAAATTCTTGCATGTCATACTGTATTTACTGTACTGAGAATACGTTGGATACTCGGATCGCATTTCACCTCAAAATCAAAGGAGGAAAAATAAGAAAATATATTTGCATAAAGAAAATAACACCTATTTTAGGTCCACTGAGATTTTTGTGCATTATGCAATTCCAGTAAAATTACATGAAATGAAACACATTTAAATCCAGATTCTCAATACTGTAATGCAAAACATTTGCCTTGTCATACTATAGATGCATTTTTTATTAAAATCTGCAAAAAACTTATGCCTTATAAAATATCATGATGCAGTACAAATAAGAAATATGACAGACATGTATTTAATAGATTTCCGGTAGTTCAAAATAAATCTGATTTCTGTTTATGGCAACTGTGACAGTTTTTACATAATTAAAATACTATTATTGTTTTATTAATACTTTGAATTATATTTTTATATTTTCTGTTTTCATTTTAATTAAAGTTCATTTTTAGTAATTTTATTGTGTTTTTGCTCTCATTATTATTAGTATTATTTTAAAATATGTCAATATAATTTTTAATCATTTTAATTTCAGTTTTAGTTATTTTAGTAAATCAAGCTAAACTAAAGGGGAATGAAAAATGTTGCTTTGGCCACTAGCTGATTTCTGTTTATTTTTTAAATGTTTCATTATATTTAAATGAATTTATTTAATGTATTTAGTTGTAATGAACTCTAACAGTGCTGCATTACCTCCAGTTCTCTGCTGGCCACCAGAAAGATGCGCGCCCGGATGCTCTTCCAGCGGGACTCGGTCCATGTGGAATAATTTGGAGAGCCGTACTCCAGAAGCTCGAAGGCAGGAGAGACGGCTTTGGAGAGACGCACGGACGCTCGGACGCAGAACGGCTCTCCGGTGCTGTTGAGCGACGCCGGACCCGACACCCAGAAATACGAGAACAACTGAGAGAGAGAGCAGACACAGAGCATCAGAGCAGGGCATTCTGGGAAACACAGACACAGGGCATCAGAGCAGGGCATTCTGGGAAACACAGACACAGAGCATCAGAGCAGGGCATTCTGGGAAACACAGACACAGAGCATGAGAGCAGGGCATTCTGGGAAACACAGACACAGAGCATGAGAGCAGGGCATTCTGGGAAACACAGACACAGAGCATCAGAGCAGGGCATTCTGGGAAACACAGACACAGAGCATGAGAGCAGGGCATTCTGGGAAACACAGACACAGAGCATCAGAGCAGGGCATTCTGGGAAACACAGACACAGAGCATGAGAGCAGGGCATTCTGGGAAACACAGACACAGAGCATGAGAGCAGGGCATTCTGGGAAACACAGACACAGAGCATGAGAGCAGGGCATTCTGGGAAACACAGACACAGAGCATGAGAGCAGGGCATTCTGGGAAACACAGACACAGAGCATGAGAGCAGGGCATTCTGGGAATATATATATATATGCACAGAAAACCAAAAATAATTAATATAATAAGAAAATGTTTTAAAAAATATTTTTAAAAATGTATTTATCATTTTCCTTTGTTTACCTCATTATATGTACATCCAACTTTACCTGTATATATATATGCATATAAAACCATAAATAATGAATGTAAAAATAAATAATACAAATAAATAACTGATTTAAAAATGACTGAAACTGAAAATTTATTAATTATAAAATAAAATAAATAAAAATCAGTCCACCACCTTGTATGAAAATATTTACTAGGCTCGTCACAATGCATTCTGGGATTGTGTGGTCTATGTAGGACATTGACTTAATTATTAATCTTTTGGGGTCGTTAAAAACCTAACGACTCATTTGAAACCAAAACCAGGGGCCAGCTGCATAAACACTGTCACCATGTAAAGACTGTGTCGTAAGAACCAAGAGGTTATCAGTTTTTCTGTAACTGACTTTAAAACGTTATGATTTCATACTGTAAACCCTTGATTTCACTGCAAAATTTTTTTAATTGAATTTCTTTATTGTTATTGTATGTGTACAACTTTCATTGCACCCACCAACAAAATTTTACATGAAAACTCCACACTAAATGCAGTTAAAAAAATAAATAATAAATAAATAAAAGTAACAATCTAATATATAATCAGTCATATAATTTTCTTAGTATTTTTGTCTTGTTTTCTAGTACAAATATCTAAAGGTTCTTGAATCTAGATGCATTTACTTGACAGGTGAAATGACTTAAGATTTGAAGTCTTGTTTTCCAGAAAAAGGATTAAAATGTAGTTAGTTTTTGCTTAAAACAAACAAAAATATCTGCCAATGGGGTAAGAAAAGTCATCTTCATTAATTTTTCTTGCCCCATTGGCAGATATTTTTGCTCATTTTAAGCAAAAACTAACAAAATTTTGATCCTTTTTTTGGAAAACAAGACTTAAAATCTTAACCTCTTAAGACCTGGCAAAACATTTTAGGAAAAAATTTGTATTTTTTAATATCATTGCATAAGTTATGCTACGTCCTTGGTAGAGGATTTTTTTTTTAAATCACCAATACATTTGTAGTTTTCAGGATTGTTTTTTTGTTTTTTTTACCAAACTTTGTATAAAGATAATTCTCAACTATGTTATAACAGAATTATTTGATATACCACTTTTCTTTATGCAAAATGTGTGTAAAATGGCCATAAACAGGTTTTCTCATTATATATAATGTATCTATAAACTAAATCTAATTTGCATATTAATGTGTTTTTGGGGTAACGTAATGAAAAAAGAAGTGTAATAATGGGAGTAACAACTGACAAGATTTTCATAATAATATATAATATTTCATAGGAATATTGAAATATAATTTATTTTCCTATTCATTTGTTGTGTCTCCCAAAATGCTAATAAACATGCTTTTAGTCCCGGTGTCCTCATATGAGGACATGCATGAAATCAACGTCCTGTTTCGAAACAGAAAGTCATATTTTGATTTTAAACCCCATAACATTTTCCTGAGATGTTGATTAATGACACACAGTTTAAAAATTAGTCAGATTGTCACTAAATTAATATCAGACATTTTTGAAGACCAAGGAGAGGGAGTGTTGATGGTGAAACATCCAAACTTTTAGTATCTCTGAAAAGCCCTGAATGTGCTCTGTACAGGACATCCAGACTTAAAATGGTGGCATGTATAGTCTCAGAGAAATACACTAAAATATAATGTCCTCATATGAGGTCGCAGGGTCTCAGGAGGTTAAGTAATTTCACCTGTCAAGTACATGCATCTTGATTCAAGAATGTTTAGATATTTGTACTAGAAAACAAGGCATAAATACTAAGATGATTTTTTGCAGTCAGTGAGATGAAGGTCTGCTCACGTCTTTGTTCTCGGTGTTGATCTCGCTGGGATTCTGGCACTGGCTCTCCGTGAGGTTGGTGACGGTTCCCGTCAGATTAGCCAGAATGTACTGAACGAAGCGCGTGACACTGTGAACTGGGCCGTGGATGCGAGGACTGAGTCCGATGTAGAACTGAGGAGGACCAGAACCTAAAAACCACAGGAGACGCAGTCAGAAACATGCTGATGCTCCTCCCGCTGTCAAAAACCACTTCTATCTGCGTCTGTTCCTCACATCAATCAATCATGTGACTTCTGATGTGGACTACTTTTTTACACTTTCACTCCATGCAAAGATATGCCACTTTATGTTGCATGGAGGAAAACATCATTCATAGGTTTGGAACAACATGAATAATGATTTGCTTTCATGTTCGGATGAACCAACTTCCTTTATATATCATATCATATCATATCATATAATTTATATGTGTGAGAATGGAGTGTAAACACAGATGGTCTCACTCAGAATGCTGTTGTCTCCTTTCTTAGTGACTTCAGGAGGCAGCAGCGACCGAAACCAGCTGTTATTCTTCTGAATTAGAAAACCATACAGCAACTGAGCGACCTGAGAGAGACAGATAGAAATAATGTCATATCTAAAACAGAATTTTTATTTATTATTACATTTATTTAAATAAATAAACAAATATTTTCATAAGTAAAAATTCTATATATTTTTGTGTGTGTGAG
>NW_015536538.1:2657403-2660745 GCF_001515605.1 Sinocyclocheilus anshuiensis
GAGTGTGTAAGTGTGTGTGAGTGTGAGTGTGAGTGTGTGTGTGTGTGAGAGAGAGTGTGAGTGTGTGTGAGTGAGGGTGAGTGTGTGTGTGTGTGTGTGAGAGAGTGAGTGAGTGAGTGAGTGTGTGTGTGTGAGAGAGTGAGTGAGTGAGTGAGTGTGTGTGTGTGAGAGAGTGAGTGAGTGAGTGAGTGTGTGTGTGTGAGAGAGTGAGTGAGTGAGTGAGTGTGTGTGTGTGAGAGAGTGAGTGAGTGAGTGAGTGTGTGTGTGTGAGAGAGTGAGTGAGTGAGTGAGTGAGTGAGTGTGTATGTTGGTCATGTGACTCACGATCTTGGGGTCAGCGGTGATGTTGCTCAGGCTCTTATCCTCTCCTCCTGCCTGTAAGTAAAGTGAGCGAGCGACGAGTGTGGCCACTTCTGCCAGAGACTGAGTGAGTGCGGATGGAAAAACACAGAGAGAAGAGCTGAGACGAGGTCAAAAGCACTGACGTCGACTCAACCACAGCAAACACATCCGCAGGAGTTACACACCTTGGCCGCGTCCGTCTCGTACACCAGCTGCTCGTCTGGACTCAGGTCGGGCGGATACGTGACGTTCAGGTTCTCTGCGTCATCGTACATGCTCTCGTAGTATCTGTGTCAGGTGCAGATTACAGAAAACACACAACATGTGGCTTCAGACACACAAGACAAGAGCTTCTCTGAACAGAAAGGCTTTACACATGTTAGAAAACAGCTACAATGAGACTTCTGAGGAAGAACTAGACGCTGGATTCGACAACACTTGTGTTCATGATATAAAACCTTAAAAGGTAGTTGATATATGGCATGTCCATGGACTTTTTTAAAATCATTATCAAGATTAGTAGGCTAAAATGTGTCAGCATATATGGAAAAATCATTTTAATCACCTTTTTGTCCTTAGTAGTTCATTTTAAATAGTTTTGCAATGTGACAAATAAATTTAAATATTATTAAATTATTAATAATTAAAATATTCCATGTTTTTTTCCATTTTTATTTATTTATTCATTCATTCAGTCAAGTTTAATTTAATTTAATTTAATTCAATTTAATTTAATTTAATTTAGCAAAGAAAGGAAGGAAGGAAAAAAGTACTTTAAATCACCTTTTTGTATTCTGTAGTTAATTTTAAGTAGAATATTTTTATTTCTGAAAGCTCATTTGTAGGACTGTTTCTTAATTTATTCAAGTTGAATTAAATTAAATTCAATACTATATCAGCAGGAGATGCTATTTTCATGGCACATTAAATTTAATTACAATTTATTAAAATAGCCACAACAGCAAAAATACTTCAATAAATAATGAAAACTACATAAAGTAATTCAATAATATTTTACGTACAACAGTATAGAAATTAGAGCAATTATATGAGCTATTTTAGCTTGATATCTGAAAAAAACGGTTGCCTAATATCACTTAAAGCAAGTTTTTACAATAAAATATGCTTTAAAGTCAATGAAGTCCTACAAAAAATTACACGCTGGTTACAAATATTCTGTTTCAATAAGTCATGCCATCATATGTTTCTCCACGACTTAAACTCATCAAATTAATTTAACCAATATCAACATTTTTTTAAGTTATACAAGATTCAGCTAAATTTTTCTTAAGTCAGTTTAATATAACTTAAGTTGAAATAACTTGAATAAACGGCCCATTTGATTATACTTAAAAATGTAAGGCAGCTACTGAACAAAGTTTTAAGCTGAATTAGGTGAAAATTTTTACAGTGCATGTATAATAATTAAACAATAATAAACAAAATACAGCAGAAATAGCTAGATGTTCAGCACATCGACTAAAGTATTTTACGTTTGTCCTCAAAGTTATATACAATTTCAGATTTACTAACACCTAACAATATCGTCAGAAAATGAAGTGACGGATCTTGGTCAGAATAAGTCATGATTATCATTATTATAGTTACTGAAGATCATGCAAATAATCAAGACTCCATCATGATCCGCTCAATTACGATTAACTTTAAAATGTTAAAAACTAAAAGGCAGATGAATTGTGAACGGAGACCTGTTGTTGAACAATGTCTGATGGTCTGCCAGCACGAGGCCAGGGATCGGTCTAGCTCGCAGGAACCGCTGGAGAGACGAGGGCGGCAGCGGCTGCGTGAACAACGGATGACCCAACGAGACATTCAGACCAGCAGCAGCAGACTGCATTTTCCTCATCAGATCCAACACCTGAGAGAGAGAGCGGGCGAGAGACATAACACATGAGAGGAGAGAGAGAGAGAGAGAGAGGGCGAGAGACATAACGCATGAGAGGAGAGAGAGAGATAGAGAGAGGGCGAGAGACATAACGCATGAGAGGAGAGCGAGAGAGAGAGGGCGAGAGAGATAATGCATGAGAGCTTGAACGCTTTTCCCTTGATCTGAGGTTTACACGCTATTACCGTAACGCCTAGTATATGCGCGCATGTAAAAACAACGTGGCGGCTAGAATGACCGTGTTTTTCTCGAGAGCGAGAGCGAGAGAGAGAGAGAGAGAGAGAGAGAGAGACATAACGCATGAGGAGAGAGAGAGATAATGGATGAGAGAAGAGAAGGAGTGTTTCCTCTCCTCCTCCTCACTCACCTCAGCATTCACACTTTCGTTCTTGCGGGATACGGGGTCAGAGTGCATCCAGAGGCTCCGCCCACTGCGCAGGCCGACCTATAAACACACAGGAAACCTGTTACTGACATGCAGCATCTCAAACACACTACAACCGAATGAACTACACCCAGACAGCAGACACATGACAAAAGACATCTGACACAGGCAAAACCCATCTACATGTAACTTCAGTGGGAAACAAATTAATGAATGCTAAATATTAGGCTAAACGTTAGTGCTGTGTTCGATACATCGTTACAGAGATTTGACAATACGAGTATCGATACAGCTGGCCCTGAATCGATATTGTGGCACGTGTGCAGCAGTGGACCGCGCTTAATTTGAATACAAGAACACCGTTTAAAATTGAGTAGAAAAGTGCGAGGTTTCTAATAAATGATGAATAGAGCATAATATATAGGCTACAACAAGGTTTAATCTGGCCGCAGAGGAACACAACTGGGTTGCCTGATATAAAGAGACGTAATCCCCAAAACAGAGCTTCACACTTGCGCAATACGGAAATATCTGCTAAGTGTGCTACTTATCTTTGTCAGCCTGGCAACCATGTGCACACACGCTCTCTCCACTGTGGATAAACACGCTTGCTTTCTGAAAACAGCGGTTAACGTGCAGTTTAGCGATCTCCACTTCTATAATCTATTCTCAGAAAAGTGTAATTCATCAACTGTTCATTTACGACACA
>NW_015536538.1:2661033-2661154 GCF_001515605.1 Sinocyclocheilus anshuiensis
AGAGAGAGAGAGAGAGAGAGAGAGAGAGAGAGAGAGTGTGTGTGAGAGAGAGAGAGAGAGATAAAAGATATCTGCGTGAGAGATAAAGCACGCAGGGCCTTCTACGCCATAAAACGGCAAT
>NW_015536539.1:0-769 GCF_001515605.1 Sinocyclocheilus anshuiensis
TTTAAAGGCGACATACATGGGCACAACATAGGCTATGTATCAGGCTTTTTTTTTTTTATTATTAAGTACAAAATCTGAATACAACAAACTGGCATTAATTAGTATACAAAAAAGATTCTGGTATGGAAGGCTCAACACAATAGAATCATAATAAGCTCCAGACAAACCATATAACAAAACATTCCAAGAAACATAAAATACAAATTAAATAGTTTTACTGCTTTTGTATTTTTAATTTTACTAAGGGCATCTGAGAAGTATTTTAGATCAATTTTAAATACAATAAACAAAGGAGGGGATTTAAAATATCTACATTTATGTATAAAGTATTTTGCTAATAATATAATATTATTAATCAAATCGTACAAAACAGAGCACTTTTTGGTTATTCCGTACATTACATCTTGTAGGCTAAGGTTAGAGTGAAACCATCAGCAACCACACCCCTTCTCTACCATCCAGTCCTGCAATGATTTCCAAAAAGACTGCGACAAACTACATATAAAAAATACATGCTCTGTATCTGGCTATGTATCAGGCATTTTAAGGCGACGTACATTGATACGACGTATGTATTAGGCGTCTTGTGAGGCGACGTGCCTAGTTCAGACGTACAGGGGGATGCCAAGATGGCGTACTAGACAGCAGCATTGTGAAACAGCTAGCTGAGTCTCAAAGGTTTTCTTCGTGTTTTTATACTTTTCCCTAATAGTTTTTTTAACGAATCATCTAAATATGGCGGGTAGAGGAAGAAAAGCTGAAGATAAGG
>NW_015536540.1:0-728 GCF_001515605.1 Sinocyclocheilus anshuiensis
GCCACACCTGGGGCTCGTCAACCCACCGGCAGATAAGCAGCGTGCGCACCGATGACGGGTGAGATGCCTCTCCATGAGACAGCAGACTAACACTCTCTCTATTCCGTTCCAGAACGCACCGAATAACCAATCAGCCCCGCCACGAGCACGGCACGGATTCACCCGCACCTGGACATGATCGAGAGGACCTCAGCGAGCTAGAGCACTACCACCATTCACGTAGTCACTTGTCATGTAATAAATCCACCCTCCGGGGCCTCACACCAAGCTCTCCTTGTTGCGTGATCCTTCCACCCCGCCACAGCTATAAAACCATCTCCCTGTTCTTTCTTCTTCGCAATATTTCTGCCATCTATTCTTCACATGTTGCTTGATTAAACACTTCATTTCACTCTTACCATACTTTATCTGCATATCTATGTCTACTTTCTTTGTTGCTTCCTTTGCATATTCGTCTGCTAACTCATTTCCTTTTACTCCCACATGAGCTGGTACCCAACAGAAAGATACATAAATTCCCATCATCTGGATCCTATATATTGTTTGAAGAATCTCAATCATTATATCTGCTCTGCTCTCTGAATGACATGTTTTAATTGTAATTAAAGATGAACTTGAATCAGAACATATAAGTGTCCCCATTGGCTTATTTTCCTCCACCCATTGCAATGCCATTATATGTTATTTGAGCATTTGACTTTAACTCATCCTTATTTGACTTACTTAAC
>NW_015536540.1:2015-15362 GCF_001515605.1 Sinocyclocheilus anshuiensis
AAGCTGCTCTTCGGACGCTCTTCGGGGCTGCTGGATGTGGCAAGAGAAGCGTGGGAGCAACAGCCCGCGCCCCACCGCTCCGTGATCGAACATGTGCAAGAAATGAGGGAACGAATCGACCGGGTCATGCCGTTAGTCCGGGAGCACCTCACCAAGGCTCAGCAGGCGCAGCAGCGACATTACAACCGAGCCGCCCAACCTCGAGAATTCCAGCCGGGGGACCGAGTGATGGTCCTTGTCCCCAATTCGGCCTGCAAGTTCCTGGCCAGCTGGCAAGGCCCGTATACCGTCACGGAGAAAATCGGTCCCATCACTTACTTTATCCGCCAGCCGGGACGGCAGAAGGCAGACCAGCTATATCACATTAACCTGCTGAAGAAATGGGTGGGGACAAGGGACCAGCTCACCGCCCTCGCCACCGTGGAGACAGTGGGTGGGGACAAGAGACCAGCTCGCCGCCCTCACCACCGTGGAGACAGTGGTCATGGACGTCAACCCACAGCTGTCGGCAGCTCAGAAGGCCGAGCTACAGCACCTGGTTGGCCAGTTCCCCGATGTGTTCTCCCCGATCCCCGGGCGGACCCAGGTCCTCCATCACGAGATCCACACATCACCAGGAACCATCGTCAGGCAACGGCCCTACCGAGTCCCAGAGGCTCGTCGGCAGGCTATTGAGGAGGAAATCCAACAAATGCTGAAGTTAGGGGTGATTGAACCATCTAACAGCCCTTGGTCCAGCCCTATCGTTATGGTACCAAAACCAGATGGCACCCTCCACTTATGCAATGATTTCTGCCGCCTTAACGAAGTCTCGGTGTTCGACGGCTACCCAATGCTGCGGGTGGATGAGCTCATGGATATATATAAAATCAGTCTTCAAGTATTTTACTACACTTCAGTATGTGATTCTTATTAAGTAGGGGTCATTTTTTAGGATTCTATACTTAACCTAAGTCTCTGAGAACCTGACACCTTGTACTTCTGGAGACTCCAGGTAGATTGGAGTTCTGGAAAATGGTGGCGCTGGAGACTAAATGGTTCCTGGTGATTTCACACCTAATTCTTCACCTTAATTCCTAATTCTTTTGCAGTTAACATGCATCTTTTCTTCTCCACATGCTTTTGACTAACCCTGCTGACCCACTGAGCATTTTGCTGTCCAATGGTTATGCATTAACTTTGCAATTTCTAGTATTGTATTAGTTTTTAATATTTCTCATGGGCATTTAATAATTTTTGACTTTCAGTCCGAGTTAAATCTCTTTTTTGGATAATTTTATCTGTAAAAGAAAATCTGCTTAATAATTATGCACACCTGAATATAAGACATTTTTCACTTCCAGCTTTCATGAATAATTATATATCAATTATAAATGATTAAATACAAGATTAATAGTAGTTATTAAGATTGATGTCGTTTGGAATTGGTAAAATGTGCTTGGAAAAAAATATGATCAGAATATCAACATAATAATTATGCATGCACTGTATTTTTCCTCTTCTGCTGTCGAGGTAATGCAAGGAATGTTGTGATTGGTTGTCAAGGCAGCCAATCAGAATTTAATTTGGCATATTGTAACGCTGGGTTGTGTTGAGCAAGCGAGCTGTTGGCATTTAGAGAGCACTGAGGGCAGGCATCAAGGGAGCAAGCTAGTGAAACATTGCACGCGCAAATGAGAAGGTCTGCACAAATCCAAAAATGTATTTTAAATGCAAAATTGATTTTCGTGCGCTCAAAATACTTTTTCAAAACATTTTCTCCACAAAACTCAGTTCGCGCGTGTGCAAAATGCACTTTTGCGCGCTCAAAATATGATCTTTCGCGCGCAGAATTGTGGCAGAGATGTAATCCCATAGTTTTCAGGAACGCATGAACTGATAAAATGTATGCCTTGAATGCAATGCAAGATGAAAGTGTATGCCAAATATGTAAATGTATAATAGTAAATTACTTTCAGTGCATTTTACCATGTTGAAATCCATTTATTGTAGAAGAGCTTCCTCTGATTAACAGCAGAAAATGCAAAAAACCTGGGCCTGCTTGGACAGACATGCCTAGTCTCTAACTTTCTGACATTTCTTTTTTAGCCCCTCCAGCACTGTATTTAGCTCAGTGATTTGTTTTGCACTTTCTTCCTTAATTGTAAAACTAAATATTGAGCAGCAGCTGGGTGACACTGAGTGGGTGGACCGTGAAGTCCTTTTGATGACATCATGGATGTAGAACTTTTAATGAGTGATCCTGGGTTCAGGTACAAATAAAGATGTATAACAGGCTCTAAAATTGGCTGACACTGCCTCTGACGACTCCTCTACAAAAGCAAGGGTCACGGGCTCCTGGTTTTAATTCGCAGAAAAAGACAGTCAGCTTTTCTGGCCAATCCAGACTGGCGGAATCGATCAGTGCCACTTGGACACACACACACTTACAGTGATGACACATGCAGTAATGAAACCCTGCATCCCTCTGTACGGCAACACACAACGAAAGAGCGCTTGAAATCCACTGAGGCTTATTAAGAGAGGAAGAGTGAAATGCAGTGGACTCTACTTGAGTGTTTCTGTAATACAGACCTTGTTGTCTCTGAGATGTTCCCTTAAATCTGCTCCAATTACAGATTGCACCTCTGCTCCTCTGGTATCCCTTCACAACTGCCCTTCAGCTGCACAACACACACACACACACACACACACAGAAACATCAAAAGTGAAGAATGATGTTTATTTTATTTTACTCTCCCCTATTTTCCTCTCGATTTCCTTTTCGCGTTTGATTCCTGTTGCTTTCCCCTGTCCTTTCCTCTTTGATTTTTTTTCCTGGCCAATTTCCATTCCTTTTCATTTCCTTTTCCAATTTATTTTTCTTTCCTCTCATTTCCTCTTTCTATTTTTTTTAATCATACCCAATTTCCATTCTTTTACTTTTAATTTGTCTTTACACTCATTTCTTCTTCTTTATTTTTGCATATACTGGCCATTTTCCTTTCTTTTCCTTTTCTTTTCCTTGCTTATTTTTTTCCTGGCCAATTTCCATTCCTTTTCCTTCCTCGTTCTATTTTTTTTCTTCCCTCTCCTTTCTTCTTTCGATTTCCTTTTTCTATCATGGCTAATTCCTTTCCTTTTAATTTTCCTTTCCTCTTCTATCCTCTTTTTTCCCTTTTCCTTTCCTTTCCTTTCCTTTCCCACATCCATTCCCTTACTTTTCCTCTTTTTTTTTTTTTACTTTTCCTTTCCTGGCCATTTGCCATTGAGTTTCCTTTTCCTCTTATTTCCTTTTCCTAGCCAATTTCTATTCATTTACTTTTCTTTTCCTGTCATTTTCTTCTCTTTCACTTTCCCTGTCCTCGTCCAATTCCATTTCGTTTGTTTTCCTTTCTTTTTATTCTTTCCTCTCTTTATCCTTTCCTCCCCTTTCCTTTCTTTTTTATTCCTTTCAATTCCGTTCCTTTTACTCTCTGTCATTACCCTTTCCCTCCTGTCACTTCCTTTCCCTCTTCAGCCACCTACACATTGTGAGCAGTATGAGTGTATTAGTTGGTAATACGCGTTGACACATTAGCACATAAAGCTCAATATATGAACCCCTGCCGTGGCCTTACCCTATCCACCTCCATTTTCACCCTCCTTATCTAATTTTCAACCAGCTGTTAAGTTCAGCCTTTTTGTTTCTCCAGTGACATTAATGTTCATTGGGTTTGCTTCTGAGACCATGATCTCCTGATGTTTATTAATATTTGATTGTCAAGTGAAAGATTGTGGCCATTACAATGTGGATTATTATTTAATGCTGCAGGGACGTGAAAGGCTTGGTTCTCATAGGGTTTGTCTGTCTGATTATAATAAGAGGCTGTGATGAATATTGCTGACTAGTTACCGCCTGAAGGTCTAGACGAACTGATCTAATAGCAGTGTGTGCGCATCTGTTACTGACCTGGTAGTGTGCATGTGTGAAAGTTCGTGTTCAGGTTAATACAAAGTGTTATTTTTATGTATGTAGTCATAATGAGTCTACAGTTATGGAATATATATGGGCTATTTAAAACTCTCTCACTTGCTCATTTACTTTAAACCTGCTTTAATACATAAAACATTACACATAAAAGGAATTTATTCCTTCACCCTGCTGAATATATAGAATAACATGTCTGCAGGGTCTACATTAACTTTCTGAATATATATTTTGGTTTTACACTTTTTATGTGACTGTGAATTTACTGATAAATTAATAAGAAATACTGATGAACTGCATGCACTTACAGTACTGCATAAATTGAGTTCCTAGTACTTACATGTCACTATTATTGATGATGTATTGATTAATATTAGTAAGGTAATGTAATGTAAACATGGGCACGGAAAAATCAAATGTTTAATATATTTTGCTGATCATGAAATTCTATTTTACATTATCTTTAGAAAAATGTTTTGTCCATATAAAATTGGGATATTTTTTCTTGCTTTGTGACAAATTCAGTCGTATTTTAGAGCCATTAGCTTTGTGCAGCACTCACCAAAATGTGAAGATGTGATTTTGCTCCCCATAATATCATTTTGGTGTCACTGAGTCATAGGAGAAAACAAATCTCCTAAATAAACCTCTGATGGTAAATTGTGTATTGATGTAAACATTGTTAAAAATATGCACGTTTTGACACGTGTAAGCATTTTATATATATTTGAATTGCTTGCATCATTTACATTATCAGCAGTTAGACTATTGTTTTTAGAATTTAAATTAAACCATGGAATGTTTTGGCTGGTATCTCTGTTTTATTTATGTCTGTTTTAAACCCTGAATGATACATTTGACTGTTCTTTGCCAGTTTGACAGTGATGGAGAACACAGTCCTCCAGACCTCCAGAAAAGAGGAAGATAATGATTGTTATACTGAAAAACACACATACTTAGGCATTCTGCTTTGTTCTCTGTTGTTTGTATGTTTTTATTATTCATATCCATCAGCTGCAGTCAATTTCTTTGTGGTTTATTATCTTGTTTATTAGTGGGCGGTTTATTTCCTTTCACCTGAGAAAATGTGGTTCTGCATGACTGAGACGGAGAGAAGAAGAGAGAAAAGATTTTTATACCACCATAATTGGCCCAAATGTTTCTCAGTCTAATGATGATCTCTTAAATATTTGAATCCCAGTTGTCTCAGAACTTGTACATGCATGCTACACCATTATTCAAGACATCCGTGACCTCTAAACATCTGCTAAGAGATGTTTTTGTTTGTTTTATTGTACATTTTCCCTCTGTATTCACTTGCTAAAAGTACAATTATATGAATATGGTTTTGACTTGATGGTTATACTCTACAGTACCATTGCAGTACTCTAGCAAAGATTTATTAATGGAATCTAAGGACTTCCATCCTGTTGTGTTAATTAGGTTTTAACTGATTTGGATTTACTGCACTCATTTAACATGACAGGCACGTGCCCTTCACAAACCTCAAATGCACTTGCATACAGAGCAAATCCTCGACAGTTAATGTGCTTCCCCTTTCCCCTCTGCCAGGTGTCAGTGGTCCATCTGCTAAAGACCGTACGCCTGCTGAGACTCCTGCGTCTGCTGCAGAAGATGGACCGCTACTCCCAGCACAGTACGGTGGTGCTGACCCTGCTCATGTCCATGTTTGCACTGCTGGCTCACTGGATGGCCTGCATCTGGTACATCATTGGCAAGAAGGAGGTGGAGAGCAACGCAGACACCTGGGATATTGGTGAGACGAGCACACAAAATTGACTCATTGACTCACAGACAGAATGTGAGATAAAACCTAGGCTTGTAGAAAAACATGCTTCTACCTGCATTTTAGCAAAACCTCCTATACATACAATTCCCTGCAGTTTCCAGCTGAAATGAACACTAGTAGCAGTAAAACACCAACATAGGCTCCTTGCACAGTACTGTTTTAACACTTTTACCATGGAACATGTTTTATAAACAAAAGCACATTTTATTTTTGCATGACACAACAGGTGCAATATGCACAGTATGTCTTTTCTGACATAGTAAACTTGCTCGGTAGCTCACCTGATACAGCACTGCACTTGCGCTCAGGTATGTGTCCTGTGAAACACTAGTCACAAAGTTAAATAAAAGAGCACAGAGACTTGCAGAAGCAAGCTAAAATGGCGTTGATGATTCAGCCAATGTGCTTTTAACTTACATTTTGTGTTGTTAATATTGTCAGTTAGGTTTAAGGTAGGTTTTATTGTCGGTGTTATGTTATTTTTAATCACGATAGAGCAATAACCTTTTAGCACTACTCACAGAACATTTCCGAAATGTACAACATCTAGCATTTCCAGATTTATTCAAAAACATTCATGTGTTTGATCTAAAACTTAACATACTTTTAGCGTCACTCACTACATTTTAATTTGAAAGCGTTGCAAAACGTGCAGTAAGCAATGTAATAATATTTTACAGAAATGTTGCCACAGGAAAGTTTTTCAGTTTCCATTATTACGCCCTGTTTCAAACTATAGCCAAGTAATGGCATCATTTACCCTCAAGTCCGAACCTGTATGACTTTATTTCTTCTGTGGAACACAAAAGAAGATAATTTGAAGAATGTTTCAACTGTTTTTGTCCATACAATAGAAGTGTTGTTCAAGTTATTTTGGACCCTATTGACTTTTATTGTATGGCCAAAAAAACACTGAAACATTTTTTTAAATCTTCTCTGTTTTTGTTTTTGGTTTACACAGAAGAAAGAAAGTCAACCAGGTTTGGAATGACATGAAAATGAACGACATTCATTTTGAGATGAACTATCCCTTTAATTTTTTAATTATTAAACTGAAGCAGTATTGAACAGTGTTTTAATTGATTCTGTGAAAGTCTGGGTCTCTTAACTGTAATCAAAGTGGAATTGAATCTGATTGAAATACTTCATTTCGGCTTTGAATGGATTTGTTAAAGTTGAATTATGGACATAATATGAATTGATTTAATCTGATGTGTTCGGAGCGAGACGGAGAGAGAGAGCGATGAAGACATCAAGGGATAATGGAAGGCAGAATTTATAGAAGAAAAGCGATAAGCCTGACACTGTTAGATGGTGTTATGGACAGTGATAGTGGAGGAGAAGGAAGATGGGAAGAATGCACCAGGGACAGAAAGCAGCCAAGTGAGTGAAAGAGTGAGCGAATGGCAAACAAAGCAGTCACCCAGATGTCGTGCCGCGGGCCTCTCTCTCCATCTTGACTGCAGGAGGGACTGTAATTAGGCCCAGTGTGCTGCTCTATGGTCCGTAATGACGGATTGCTGTGAAAGTTGGTTCCCACCGCCCGGTCCCCGATCAGTATTGATGGAAAGCTGCTGCTTCCCCTCGGCATCCGACCACTGACCCCCGGCCTGCTCTGATGGGCAGTTACTATAGCAACACTGAGCTGGAATCTCCTCTCTGGTACCCTGTTTTAGATAGTGTAGAATGTGGCAACTGATGGGTCCCTCCTTATCAGCAAACACAAAGATTGTTTCATGAAGAAAGCGACGTGTTTGATGAACTGCTTTCCAAACAATTGCTGTTAGTGAAGAACTGTTTTCATGAAACTTTGTCCTTGCAAAAATGTACAAATTTGGCAGTACCGTGTTACATCAATGATTCGGACTGAAATACTATGGTGAAGAATGAATGTTATTCATAGTGTTTACATAGTTTACATAGTACTTTTTTTGTTAATGCAGTGCTGTGAACAACTGTTGTTTCAGTATGGAAACTTGGGTCAGAATGGTATAAATTCTGTCATCATTTACTCACCCTCATGTTGTTCTAAATTCATATGATTTTCTTTCTTAAGTGGAATATAACAGATAATTTCAAGATTGTTCATTCTACTTTTTTGTACAATAGAAACTAGATTTAAACTAAACTTCACATTGATAAATAAACTGGCATCTCTAAAACTATTTATGTTAAATAAATTTAGATAAATGTAACAAAGGGAATTACTTTCTAAATTCACAAAAAAAGACAAACTACTGTTCAAAAGTCTCTCGTGCTCACCAAGGCTGCATGTAATATTTCAAAAACATGGTAAATAAAAATAATATAGATAACTATTATTAGTATTTAAAATGACTGTTTTTTATATTAATATATTTTAAAGTGTAATTTATTCCTGTGATAACAAAGCTACATTTTCAGCAGCCATTACTTTAGTATTCAGTGTCACATTATCCTTTAGAAATTATTCTAATATGTCGATTTGGTGCTCCAGATACATTTCCTATTATTTTCAATGCTAGAAACAGTTGTGCTGCTCAATATTTTTCTGTAAACTGTGACACTTTTTTGAGAATTCATCGATGAATATAAAGTTAAAAAGAACAGCATTTATATGAAACAGAAATCTTTGGTAACATTATAAATGTCTTCACAGTCACTTCTGATCAATTTAATGCATCATTTAATGCATTTTTTAATCATATAAAAAAAGTCTTACTGACCCTAAACTTTTTAACAAACGTGCATGTAAAATTTTATATTACATTTTTGTTTAAAATATTAAATTATTGAAATGTGATTAATTTGAACACGCCCAAAACCTTAACCAATAAACATAACCAAAACATAACCAAATTTGCAGAAAGGTTGTATTTAAAAAAAAAAAAGTTTCTCTATGATCCTGTTGCAGAGGTTAACAGCTCACTGGAGGGCCACTTAACAGCCCTGAAACAGGTCATTGTATTCAAAGGAGTAGTGTGAACACATTGTAAAAAAGCTATTTTTGTGTTCCACAAAAGAAAGAGAGTCTTACGGTTGAGTAAATAATGACAGAAATTTCTTTTTTAGATGAACAATTCCTTTAACCATTGTGTCATTGCAGTGCATTCTAATTTTCCACCATATGGACACATATGAAACTGATACTGAAAGACGCCATTCCGGACAGCGCGTTGAGTCTGCCGGGCTTTCATATCTAACACTCATACTCAGTCTACACCTCAAATTTGCGCATAATATACAGTACCTGTACATACAAAAACTGTCTATTGTAATATACCTGCACATACAACTGTCAATTTATATATTTTTATTCCTTATTTACTTGTTCTATTTTTTATTATCTGTGTTTTTTGTTCTGTCACTGTCATTCTGTTACACTGTGGAAGCTTCTGTCACGAAAACAAATTCCTCGTATGTGTAAACATACCTGGCAATAAAGCTCATTCTGATTCTGATTCTGATACATAAACAGATTTCAGTGTGAGATTTTAATTAGATCTCTCATTTTCTTCTTTGTCTTGCTCTCTTAGGTTGGCTGCATGAGCTCGGGAAGCGGTTGGAGTCTCCATACGAGGAGGTGAGCACGGGAGCGGTCAACAGAACGCTGAGCAGTGGACCGTCTTTGCGGAGTATCTACATTGCAGCGCTGTACTTCACCCTCAGCAGCCTGACCAGCGTGGGCTTCGGAAATGTCTCTGCCAACACAGACGCAGAGAAGATCTTCTCCATCTGCACCATGCTCATTGGAGGTGTGTGTGTGTGTGTGTGTGTGTGTTTGCTGACTCAGGCCCTGACAGAGACCTGCGAGATGCTGAACTGTCACAGATTCTTACTGTAGTTTTCCTGAGGACACTCATGTCACGTCAGACACATTTTCTGTCCATCACTAAAGCTTCCGTGAGCGCTGGGGATTTATTCCCTTCACCAGCCTGTCATTTTATCCCTGAGAGGGGTTATGGCCCCTGTTCACCTCAGTCTCTCTCTCTTTCTTTCTCTCTCCACCAGGTTCCAGTCTGCTGATCAAAGGCAGCAGGGTTCGCCACAAATCCACTGACCACAGCAACTGCAAGCTGATCCTGTGTCCAGAAGGAAGCGACACGCACACAAACAGACTCCACAATCATGCGCTCTTTCACTGTCATAACACGCAAGATTGATTTATCATCGTTCAACTGCCTCCGACTCGCCGGGTCTGCCTACAAAAGCATTTCCATATCCATCCTTATGCCCGCATCGATTGCTATTCACCTCTGACTGATAAACTGCTACTTCATGCCTGGCCACTGTTTAATGCAGTACTCCAGTAGGATACACCCGACTGCCGAGACTCTGGGATGCTGACTGAGTAATCGATGCTCAGAGGTGGACTGAGCTGAGATTGAGCCCATTGACATTTGTCAAGAAGCCCCTCTCAGACTCTCCTTTGAGCTTCAATGCTCATTAAGGAGCCATAAGGAGCATCAGCAGTATCACCAGTATCTGACGAGATGGTCTCCATGTCGATTCCAGTGTAAATGTTATAGGAAAGGATGGCTAAAAAGCATATTAGTATCATGAGCTTTGACTGTGCCCTGCATGGCAGAATGCAATAAGTGCTGATGAGTATAATCACATACTCGGCTGAGATCTTAGGAAGATGTATGTGTCCTCTGCTGGGAACACATTTGACTCTATGAGCCTGGGTAATTTACCCACTGAAAGGCCTAGGAGAGATATGTTTTGTTGTTGTTGTTTTTCCCAGATAAATAACTACAGCAGGAAACACCTGCGAGAGAGTCGCTATTACCTAAACTGCACTAAATCGGACAGAAAAACAGTGCAATTTTTAATGTTTAAGTGGGGGTGGATCTCGCAAAAACATGTTCTATGTAAAAATTAACCGGAAAATAAAAAAGAAAAAAAAAGATGAAAAAAGACAATGATGACATATTTGCATTTGTACATAAAACACAGCCTGTTTTAGGATATTTAATTTTTTTTTATTTTTAACATTATTTTCATGATTATTATTATTACCTCTTTGGAAATTTTATTTAAAAAAAATTATGTCATCCTAATTTTTTCCAATGGCGAATTTCATGAGATTCTCAATGCAATAATTTATATTTAATCAGTTTAAAGTAAATACTAACATAATGAATACATACTTAGAATTATTTATATATTATTTGTATATTTACATTACAATAAATATACAATTATAATTACAATAACATACTATTTTAAATTTGTATTTTATTTACATGAATGAAAACAGGGGAAGGTGTGCTTAATTGTCATGCAAAAAATCTTAGACTTCTTTTTCTTTTAAGCCATACTTGACTACATACTTTCCTATTGCACATTACTAATCTTATTGTTTATAATGAATGAATGCATGTTATTTTTAAGAAAAAAAAAAAGAATGATATACCAACTAACGTTTTGGGTGATTCATTCAGTGATGTGTGGAATGAAAATCTCTCCACTTAAAAACACTTTCCACTGACAAAAAACTCCCTTAAAACGGAGTAAACAAACATGCTAGTATACTTGGCTGTTCTTTCCTAAATTGTAGTTTCAATGATTTTGCTGGTGCTTGCTATTGATGTCATGAAACACATGAGCTTGGGTCTAGATTCTATTTGTTTCTCATCTGTTTTTCAGTAGCACAGACAGAAGAGCAGGCTGAGGACTCTCTCAAAGGAAAACATCCTCTAGCCACACCTGGGGATGTATACCAGGGCACAGAGTGATATGAGTGCTTTCCCCGATCCCTGCCTAGTACAAGGATTCTCACAAATCCTAGATAAACAAGCCCCAGGCTAGAAAACACGCATCATGTAGCTAAAAAGCTAAAAACTTTACCAGCCCTCCCATACACTTGAGAGAGAAAGAGAAACATCAGTTGGTCAGAACTCATTAGACACTTTCCACGATTAGGGTACCTGTCGCTTTATACCACAAACCACAATAATAAATAATAATAATCAACTATTAGGCTGATGATACACAGGGCAACTTTTGAGCAATATTGCTGGGCAACTTTGGTTAATGTTGGCGTCAACGAGCAACCAGGTGAGACACAGGGCCCACGACTGATTTAAAGTATCCATATAGAAATGTGTTACCCATTCTCAGTGGGAAAGTGCCCAAGCAACATTGCTCAAAAAAATTTGCCCTGTGTATCATCAGCTTTAGATTTGTTACATAAATTATTATATTTCGATTAACTTTAGACTATGCCACCTGTCACTCTAAATTCTTAAGTATCACTGATATACAATTTTTTTTTTATATATATATATATATATATATATATATATAGTCTAAAAAGAAATAATCAATATCTATGTAACTGCGTATGTTTATGTATGTTTGTCTGTCATTAAATGGGATGATATGAGGTCACACCATCTGTTCGTATTTAGAATTCATGGCCTTTATTTTGTGAAATGTCACCCTTCGCCATGGGGCAGTTCTGCTCCCTTCCCAAACATACAATAATACCCAATTACACACTCCAACACGTATGTACACATTCAATCACCACCTGTGTATTACCAGAGATCTTACAGAGAACAAGTGCCTCTAAAATAAATACACCGGTTGGATTGTTACAGAAACCCATCCATAAAGATCCATAATGAGATTTGTCAGTTATGATTGATGACTCTTTTCTTACTTACACTTATCACTTACAGCTCTCCATAACAAAAATAATTTTTAAAAACTTTTTTTGTAAGCATTTTCTTTTAAATCAAACTAAATTTAACATTTTTAATGCTATTTATCAGGGACAATAGACATTTTTTAAAAGCTGCATGTAAAAACGTCATGTTGATGATTTTGAAATGACGTTAATTTTCAACTTTCAAGAGAACTTCCATGACTTGTTAGGTCATTCAGGCTTAATGTACATTTATGCATGCGTGTGTCATTGTCAGTGTTGGGGGTAACTCATTACAAGTAACTCGAGTTACGTAATCAGATTACTTTTTTCAAGTAACTAGTAAAGTAACGCATTACTTTTTTAATTTACAAGAAAATATCTGAGTTACTTTTTCAAAAAAGTAATGCCAGTTACTTTGTTTTCCCATTTATTGACTGACAGCTCTCCTGTCCCCATATTGGGAGAAATCGGGAGTACAGAGGCGTTGTGTGCGCTGTGTGAACATGATGTTACTGTAGTTCTAGACTAAATGTGAATGTGCATTAATTCATCCCACTCACAAAAAACAGATTTAGTATTCATCAAAATTAATTAAAACAGTGAAATGCAAACTCAGAATATGACGCAAACCTGCTGCAATAATTAAATATGTTAAATAACACAAATGTATCTAATCCCATTTTATTAACCAATATCTTTGCTGCTGACCTTTGATGATCCAGTTCAACCATATTAATAAGCAAAAATTACTTCAGAGAACTAACAATTGTGCTTTGTTTTTTTTTGCTGAAGAGTGTTTCTTCTCCTGCGTGAATTTACTTTTGCTTCAGCCTGAGGTTTATTCATTACACTTTTTGGTGTGAAAGGGCTTTTACATTTGCTACAAATAGAACTTCTTATATTAAAAACAATCAAGCCCTGCTCATATTTAAAAAGTAACGCGAAAGTAAC
>NW_015536540.1:16469-18116 GCF_001515605.1 Sinocyclocheilus anshuiensis
TTGTAATGCATTACTTTTAAAAGTAACTTTCCCCAACACTGGTCATTGTGTCTTTGGCAGCTCTGATGCACGCTCTGGTCTTTGGCAACGTGACGGCCATCATCCAACGCATGTACTCGCGCTGGTCCTCTTACCACACACGCACTAAAGACCTGAAGGACTTCATCCGTGTGCACCACCTGCCCCAGAGCCTCAAACAGCGCATGCTGGAGTACTTCCAGACCACCTGGTCTGTCAACAACGGTATCGACTCCAATGAGGTAAACCCCACACTTCAGAGAGTATTACACAGCACAGCTGAATCATTTGACGCTGCGGAATTCCTTACAGCTGGAATGTGCAAGATGATGTGCCAACTTTACAAGCATACAGTGTGCTTCCCTACTGCACTCCGGTGTTTCATATAGTGTTACATATTGGTGCAGAATAAGTGAGTTACATTAAACTTTTAAAGTCACCTCTAAAATCACTTCTGTCATGACAACTCTCGGAGAGTTTAACATGGTAATGTACATGACAGAGTTAATGTCTTTGGTCCTGGTGGAACAGATCTGCTACGCTGCTGCTGCGGCAGAGCAAGTACCGAGACTTGCTACTGCCAGAATATCCACAGACATGCTGCTGTGAGCATGTAAGCATGTAAACATATATGAAAAAAAAACATATATAACATACATGCAATCACCCTGTAGCAGATCTATACAGGTGGAGCTGGGGAAGGTGGAGGGTTTCTGAAGCGTGCTGCAACTGCTACAAGAAGCAATGGCCGAGTTTTTGAATGTTGAGCAGCAAGCTCATTGGCTGCTGATGTGAAAAGAAACCAATCAGCTACGCCATGTGAATAATGATGTGATTATATGAGATTGAGTTAGAACCAATTGGACTGTGCCATCTAGAGTTTCATGACAAAACTTTGTATAAATTTCCTATTAAAAAAAATACAGTTAAGCTGATAATTAGTTATCTGATCTTCACTCATGTAGTGAGAAATGTGTAGCTTAAAAGTTAGTTTGAAGTAAAATATAAATAAATAATAATAATAGTACAATAATATATATATATTTTTTTTATTGGTATTATTAATATTTTTATTGGCCATTATAAATTTTAATTTTACTGTATTTTATTTTAATTCAATTCAAGTTTATTTGTATAGCGCTTTTCACGATGCAAATCATTGCAAAGCAGCTTTACAGAAAACTAAAGTTTCTACATTATATTTAGTAATAGCTTATCAGTGGTGAATATCTCAAGTTGATGTCCATATGGCAGAAATGTACGGTAAAAATCAAGCAGTTAGTTAATGTCATGTATTTAAGCAGACGGTGAACACTATTAACAGTAATGATTATATGTTGCGATAAAACTTATAGCACCACACTTCAGAGAGTATTACACAGCACAGCTGAATCATTTGAAGTTGCGGAATTCCTTACAGCTGGACTGGTGAAGATTATGTGCCAACTTTACAAGCATACGGTGTGCTTCCCCACTGCACTCCGATGTTTCATATAGTGTTACATATTGGTGCAGAATAAGTGAGTTACATTAAACTTTTAAAGTCACCTCTAAAATCAACTCGCAGAGAGTTTAGCATGGTAATGTACATGACATTTACATTTACATTTACATTTACATTTACATTTA
>NW_015536540.1:18142-19655 GCF_001515605.1 Sinocyclocheilus anshuiensis
TTACATTTACATTTAATCATTTAGCAGATGTTTTTATCCAAAGCGACTTACAAATGAGAACAATAGAAGCAATCAGACCAATGAGAGAACAACAACAGTATACAAGTGCCATGACAAGTCTCAGTTAGTCTAGCACAGTACTCGTAGCTAGGGTGTTGTTGTTGTTGTTGTTGTTTTTTAATAATAGAACAGAACAGAATAGAATAGGTAAGTGAGTCCTTAGTTGGTCAGGTGCTGGAGAAAAAGATGTGTCTTTAGATGTTTTTTAAAAATGGCTAAAGACAGCTGTTCGAATTGAGATCAGGAGGTCATTCCACCAGCTGGGCACAGTCTAGGAAAAGGTCAGTGAGAGTGATTTTGAGCCTCTTTGGGATGGCACCACAAGGTGCCGTTCACTTGCAGAATGCAAGCTTCTGGAGGGCGCATAAGTTTGAACTAGCGAGTTTAGGTATATTGGTGCAGCGCCAGTGGTTGTCTTGTAGGCAAGCATCAGTACCTTGAATTTGATGCAAGCGGCTACTGGTAGCCAGTGTAACCTGATGAGGAGAGGAATAACGTGAGCTTTATTTTGGCTCATTGAAGACCACTCTCGCTGCTGCATTCTGGATCAGTTGCAGAGGCTTGATAGAACATGCGGGAATGCCCGCCAAGAGAGCATTACAATAGTCCAGTCTGGAGAGAACAAGAGCTTGGACAAGAAGTTGTGCGGCTTGCTCTGACAGGAAGGGTCTAATCTTCCTAATGTTGTACAAGGCAAATCTGCTGGACTGGGCCGTTGTAGCAATATGGTCTGTGAAGCTTAACTGATCATCGATCACAACTCCTAGGTTTCTGGCTGTCCTGGAAGGAGTTATGGTTGACGAACCCAGCTGTATAGAGCAGTTGTGATGAAACGATGGGTTTGCTGGAACCACAAGTAGTTCTGTCTTAGTAAGGTTGAGCTGAAGGTGATGGTCCTTCATCCAGCTAGAAATGTCTCTCAGACAGGCTGCAATGCGAGCAGCTACCGTCGGATCATCTGGTTGGAATGAGAAGTAGAGTTGAGTGTCATCAGCATAGCAGTGATAAGAAAAGCCATGCTTCTGAATGACAGATCCTAATGACGACATGTAGATGGAGAAGAGAAGTGGTCCAAGCACTGAGCCTTGAGGAACCCCAGTAGCAAGAAGTTGTGACTTAGAAACTATACAAGACACCCTGAAGGACCTACCTGAGAGGTAGGACTTGAACCACAGGAGTGCGGATCCTTAGATGCCCATCTTTCTGAGGGTGGACAGGAGAATCTGGTGGTTAACTGTGTCAAAAGCAGCAGACAGATCCAGCAAGATGAGTACTGAGGATTTGGAAGCTGCTCTTACCAGTAAGTGTCTTTGCAATGAATGGAAGATGGGATTCTGGTCTGTAGTTTTCTAAAAGTGCTGGATTTAGAGGAGAAGCAGAAATTTTGGGCTTACCCGAGCCTGCTTAAATGCTGTGGGAAATGTACCAGTGTGAAGAGAGGTGTTGATAATGT
>NW_015536540.1:19882-45502 GCF_001515605.1 Sinocyclocheilus anshuiensis
GTTATGAAGTTATCATCAGTTTGTGGTGTGGGGAATTGGTCACTGATGGTTCTTGTTTTATTTGTGAAGAAAATTGCAAAGTCATCAGCTGTAAGAGTTGATGAAGGAGGAGGGGGAGGGGGACAGAGAAGAGAAGAGAAGATACATTTTTGAAAAGTGTGTGAGAGTCAGAACAGTTGTTAATTTTGTTGTGGTAGTATGTTGTTTTAGCAGTGAAGACATTTGCAGAGAAGGAAGAGAGGAGTGACTGATACACACTAAGGTCGGTAGAGTTTTTTGATTTGCGTCATTTCCTCTCTGCAGCCCTGAGTTTAGAGCGATGTTCACGGAGAACATCGGACAGCCAGGGGCAGAGGGGGTAGTGTGTGCTGGTCTGGATGAAAGGGGACAAAAGTTGTCTAAGCAAGATGTTAGAGTGGAGCAAATATTGTCAGTAGAACTGTTTGTGTCCAGTGCTGAAAACTGAGAGGGTGAAGGAAGTGAGGATGAAACCATAGAGGATAGGTGAGAGGGAGAGAGTGAACGTAGGTTACGTCGAAAGGTGACCTGCAGAGGAGTGTGTGCTGTGTCAGGAGTTAGTGTGAGGTTAGAAGTGATGAGGAAGTGGTCTGAGGTGTGCAGTGGAGTAACTAAAGTGTTGTCAGTGGAGCAATAGCGTGTGTAGATGAGGTCCAGTTGGTTACCTGATTTGTGAGTAGCCATAGTAGACACTCGCTTGAGATCAAATGAGGCGAGCAGAGTGTTGAAGTCAGCAGCCTGGGGTTTTTCTAGGTGGATGTTGAAGTCACCGAGCAGTACCAGAGGAGTACCATCCTCAGGAAAGTTTGAAAGTAACACATCCAACTCCTCCAAGAAGTTGCCCAGTTGACCTGGGGGACGAAAAACAACTACAAAGGGGATTTTAACAGAGTGGGTAATAGTAATTACATGTGATTTAAATGAACTGTTGCCTGTAAGAGATGGTTGAAGATCAAATTTCCATTCATTTGAGATAAGGAGACCAGTACCTCCACCCCTCCCAATCGTGCGAGGGGTGTGGGAATAAGTGAAATTAGTGGAGAGGGCTGCAGGTGTGGCAGTGTCCTCAGGTTTGATCCAAGTCTCAGTTAGGGCCATGAGGTTGAGACCGGAATGAGTAGCTATAGAAGAAATAAATTCTGCTTTGTTAACAGCAGACTGGCAGTTCCAGAGACCAATTGGAATAGAGAGTAAAGTAGTAGAGGACAGAGGGACAAGCCGTAGATTATTAGGATTGGCCTGCTTCCAACGTGCTTTCCGAGTGCAACGTGCGTGCTTTCCGAGTGTTAGTAGTAATAGTAGAGATTTGAAAGCACGTAGTGAGTACAATTGTCTTAAACAAGTATATGAGAACAAGCTGTACAAAAAGTAAAGAAAGGGGAGAAAAGCAATACTCAAGTGCCTTGTTGGTGGAGTTGCGCAGGTAGAGTCGTTGGTCTTTACACTCGTCGGTCTTCACACGAGGAGGCCTTCACACGAGGGCTGCCGCGACCGCTGCCGCGGTGAACTAACCAATTTTATACTTGCCTGACTTGTTATTGAAGTCAGCTGGCCACATCTTACTATTTAGCAAACCGAAACTGGAAAGTCCCGCGATACGCACGAGAACAAACGCGACTTGAGCACGTATTTACCACGGTAAAACACAGTAAGTGAAACAATGTTTCCCGAGCAATGACAACCGCGCTGAAATCTAATGAGAACACAAGACAAAACACTTACAAACTGCTGTCATCTTCTGCTGCTCGACTGCTTCTTCATGACAATGTTAATGTGTTTGGTCTTGGTGGAATAGATCTGCTATGCTGCTGCTGCTGCGGCAGAGCAAGTACCGAGACTTGTTACTGCCAATACATCCACAGACATGCTCAGGGATTAAAGTTCTCCGGAACCGTGACGGATCTCCGGCATGCAGCGTTTGGCTGCGGAAAAAAATAATCCTACATTAAAAAAAAAAGTTAATATCACTTTCAAGTCCATGAGTTCGCCTACCAATGGTATGAGAGGAGCACAGCTTTCACTCTCAACCAAACTAACATTACTAGCCAATCAGAATTTTTTGCTCTTATAAACACGAGACGCGCATAATAGTATCCAACTGCAGAGTCACAGCCCTGATGAATGGAGAAGCGCGACACGTTGAAAAATGTTCAAAGATGTCCATCTAGCGCATATTTACATAGAAAAACTAATTAAAAAGCAGCAGAGTTTTGTAAACAGCTCAGCGTAATCACGTCATCTTCATAAGAAAGCTATGATCGCCAGAACAAATTTACCGGGATTTTTTAAAAGGTCCTGTTAACTTACCAGTTTTACCAATTTACCAGTAAAGACTGTATGTGTGAAAGGGGCTAAACTCTTCCTCTGTATATGCTGTGAATTTGAATTGCTTAAGGTTCATCTGGGAAAACTGAATTTTCTCAATAGATTTGTAAATCATTTATAAACCTTTGCCAACACAGGAGAATACATCATATTTCTAAATATGCCATTTATTGTAAATCGCGATTTCAAAATAAAAGTTTCTGAGTTTGCATGTGGCCAAATATTAATATTGAATGGATTTAAACATAGTTTAAAGTGAGTATAGATTACTCAGTTGTCAAAATAATCAGTAGATTACTTGATTACCAAAATAATAATTAGTTACAGCCCTAGATTAGTTAAAGTATTTCTAAATACAACTGCATTGTTTTACTTTTTGTAATTAAAAGACATATTTTGTCATTGAAAATTTCTTAAAAATAGTATTAAAATATTGTCTTGTTCTAGTGAACCAAGTATCTGTATTTTGTCTCATCTCGTGAGCTAAGTGTATTGTCACACCCCTAGTGTTGATAAGCAGTGATATAGCTCATAATTTTCCAAGTGTATGATATAGCTTTCATTCTTCAGGTCAACCATATATTCATGAAAAAAAAAAGTTTGAATAAGGAAAGCAATAACTTTGCCATAGTATCCTTTCAAATGTTGAAGTTGACACAGTCGTTGCATGCTTTGCATGTGCTGCCCCATCCCCTCCCCCCTACCCGCTCTGCCCCCGGAAAAAAGTTCAGGCTCAGGATTTTTTTTTGCTTTAACCCCTGCATGCTGCTGTGAGCATGTAGGAAATATAAAATAACCCCCATATATAACAAACATGAAATTGCCCCATAGCAGATCTATACAGGTGGAGCTGGGGAAGGTGGAGAGTTTCTGAAGCGCGCTGCAACTGCTACAGTAAGCAATGGCCGAGTGTTTGAATGTTGAGCAGCAAGTTCATTGGCTGCTGATGTGAGAAGAAACCAATCAGCTGCACCATGTGAATAATGATGTGATTATATCAGATTGAGTTCGGCCTGCGCCATCTAGAGTTCCATGACAGATTTTTGTATAAATCTCCTATTTAAAAAAAATACAGATCAGCCGATAAATCAGAAGTGTATAGCTTAAAAGTTAGATTGAAGTAAAGTATAAATAAATAATAATAGTACAATAATACATTTGTTAATTATTATTGGTATTATTAATATTTTTATTGGCTATTCTAAAATGTTATTGTAATTTATTGTAATTTTATTTTAATTTGACTTATATTATTGTATTTTATCATATAAATTGTATTATTCATTTTGAAGTGATTTAATTGTTAGTGTCTAATGATTATTTAGTATTATTACATCAAAAGCAGAAATAAACAAGTAAAATTTGTTAATTTAAAAATTCTAGTTTGACCCTTGAAAACCAATATCGCCCGATCTCTGATAACCATATTCACATAACATTGTATTTACATAAAAAACATCATGGTATCATCACATTATGGTACTGTAAGTGATGTACTATAATGAAGTAACATTCTGAAGCCAAGAGCAAAGCAACAGTCAAGGCAAGTATAATTAAGATAGACAGTTGGACACTTGAGGAGGGAACGACTGCGTGTGCTCCGTCCTTGAGCCTGGGACTTTATTCCGGAGTCAGGAGAGGGAGTGGGAAAAAAATTAGATGGAATCTAAACACCTTGCTAAATCACAGATTTATGAATAATAGATGGTGAGGCTGATGGCCGGAGAGCAGAAGACAGAGAGCGAGAGAAAGAGAGAGGGATGTGTGTGCCATGAGTGAAGGGGAGAGTGACAGATGCCATTCAGTCAGGCTGAAGGATGGTTGCATATATGGATGGATGAGCAGAGCAGATGAAGGGTGGCGGAGGGCAGGAATGAGGCATGGCCGGAATACTTCCAGCTTTTGTTTTCAGGGTGAAAACTTATAAAGCGGCATGCTTAATGATTTTAATACCAGTTTAATGAATGTAATGTGCTGTTACATAAGTTCACACAGAAAACACAAGATTTCTCTTCCTTATAGTGTAAATAAATGTTAATTCCAGCCTTCTTTTTTTTTTCCCTTTCATATTTTTATTCTTGATTTTTTTCCCTTCTCTTATTTTTTTGCTTGTTCTTTTTCTTATTCCTTTCTTTTTCTTCTGTTGCCTTTTTCTGTCTATTCTTTCACTTTTACTTGTCTCTTTTCTGTTGCTTCTTTTTCTGCTTTCATTTTCTATCACTTTTCTTTTACTTTTGCTTTTCTATTTTTATTGATTTTTTACATTTCTTTTTTAACATTCTAATTTTTCTTTGTCGTTTTGCTTTTTCTCTGCGTTTTTAATTTTTTTCTTCTCTTTTTCATTTTCCTTTTGCTTTTTCTTTGAATTTTTTTCTGTCATTTTCCTTTTTTCATGTTTTCTCCCATTTTTCTCATTTTCACTTGTCCTCTTCTCTTTTTTCTGTTTTTTCCCTTTACTTTTCCCTTTCTTTTTCTTTATTCTCTATTCCCATTTTTATTCCTATTCTTGTTCTATTTCCTTTCTCTTTTTCCATATCCCTTTTTCTTTTTCTCTTCTTCCTGTCCACTCTCTCCAGCTCTTGAAAGACTTTCCAGATGAGCTGCGTTCGGACATCGCGATGCATCTGAATAAAGAGATCCTAGAGCTGTCCGTCTTCTCCTCTCTGAGCCGTGGATGTCTCCGCTCTCTCTCCCTGCACATAAAGACTTCGTTTTGTGCGCCGGGCGAGTACCTTCTTCGTCAGGGAGATGCTTTACAAGCTCTTTTCTTTGTCTGCTCCGGCTCCATGGAGGTGCTAAAGGACAGCATGGTGCTAGCCATCCTTGGTCAGTTTACACAAACCCACACACAAGCAAACAGTTTTATCTCAGAAAAGCTCAATGTAATTTTAGTGCGCTGAGGAAGTAGAATGAAGGGAAAAATGACTGCTTCTCATTAAGTGAAGACTTCAGGGCCCATGTGTTCCTACAGTTGCCAACAAAAGCTGCTCTCTGTGATTGGTCACTCTCTCTGTGAGGCTTTACACACACAGCAGGCTCATAGGACAGTGGACCAAATGTGCGAAAAAATATAATCCCCATCATCCTGTTAGGTCCTGCCTGTGTGTGTGTGTATTAATATCACCTTATGAGTTCTGACAGGAAAAAACACACACTATCTTTCTCATCTTTCCCTCACACGCTCTCTCCACCCTGCTGACAGGGGAAGGTCTCTCTGACATTGAGTTCTCAAGACGGTTCACTTGTCCTAGTTTTTGTGTGTTTACATGCTTTCTTAAACAGTATCTTTTGTGCCTCTAATAGAGCTGTTTGAAGCCCCACAGTGTTAAAATGCTAAACAAATTAGCATTTTCGGGCCACGACTCCCTTGGGAGATTCTAATGGGTTTTAAGAATAGGGGTTTCTATGAATAAAATAAGGTCTGTGGTTAACATTACTTGGAAACCTTCTCATGTTTTCAGTATGCTTTATACATACTGTACTCCTAAGGGAACCCATGGCAGATTAGCTTTCCAGTTTAGCATACATATTGACACATTGACTAAACACGCTTGCAGTTTCCTAGTGATATCTGACAAGATATTGATGTTTTTTTGCCTCTTCCTCTTTGTTTGTGTGCTCCTGTGTGACGTGTACAGGTAAAAGCGACCTGATTGGTGCAAACATGTCGGTTGGTGACCGTGTGATAAAGACAAATGCTGATGTGAAGGCGCTGACGTACTGCGACCTGCAGTGCATTAATCTGAGGGGTCTGTATGAGGTGCTCGACCTGTATCCTGAATACTCCCACCGTTTTGTGCAGGACATAACACACGACCTCACCTACAACCTGAGAGAGGGACAAGAGAGCCATGTAAGACAACACATGACTATTGTGATGCTGAAATTTCTCGTTCATTTATTTGTTTATGGTTGCTGGAACCCTTAATGCATTTCGGTAAAAGCCTGATCCTAACCTGATTCAGTTATTTGATTTCATGGACACAAGATTAATATTGTTTTTGGGATCCACCAAAATATAACATATTTTTTAACCCCACACGCAAAGTGATACATAGACAGACAGACAAATAACTGTTTTCTATTTTAATATATTGTAAAATGTAATTTATTCCTGTGTTGGCAGAGCTGAATTTTCAGCAGCCATTACTACCTTCGGAAATCATTATAATATGCCTTTTTGTTTGCTCAAGAAACATATCTTACTATAAAAGTTTTAAAAATTTCACTACGTAATATTTTGTGGAAACTTTACTTTTTCTTTATTTTCTAATGAATAGAAAGTTCAAAAGAACATATTTTATTTAAAATAGAAATCTTTTGAAACATTATAAATGTCTTTACTCTCTCTTTTAAACAACTGAATATATTCTTGCTGAATAAAATGATTAATTTCTTAAAAAAAAAAAAAAATGACCCCAAACTTTTGAACAGTAGTGTATGCTTACTAGGGGTGTAATGGTACACAAATATGACGGTTCGGTACGTACCTTGGTTTTAACGTCACGGTTCGGTATGATTTCGGTACAGCAGGGGGAAAAACTTTTTTTTTTAAGTTTTCTATTTTAATATATTGTAAAATGTAATTTATTCCTGTGTTGGCAGAGCTGAATTTTCAGCAGCCATTACTACCTTCGGAAATCATTATAATATGCCTTTTTGTTTGCTCAAGAAACATATCTTACTATAAAAGTTTTAAAAATTTCACTACGTAATATTTTGTGGAAACTTTACTTTTTCTTTATTTTCTAATGAATAGAAAGTTCAAAAGAACATATTTTATTTAAAATAGAAATCTTTTGAAACATTATAAATGTCTTTACTCTCTCTTTTAAACAAATTAATGCATCCTTGCTGAATAAATGTAATAATTTCTTTAAAATAAAAATCCCAATATTGTCATGTGTCTCACCTTCCAGGTCATATCCAGGATGTCCAGTAAGTCCATGGACACACAGGTGCATCTTCTCCTCAGCTGTCATTCATTCCGCACTTATCCACTAACAGTGCTGTGTTGACTATAATAGCTTGGGGCTCATTTCCCTAACAATGATCTACCTCCCGCCTCATTTGCCTAATGAGGGAAGCTAAGAACACTACAGCTCTGAAACAGCAGGGAGAGAGAACGAAAACTTGATGATGATGGTGGTGATGATCATCTTCCCCATTCCCTGTCCTTCCATGCCTGAAGCAGTAATCAGGGAGGGAGCGGGGCTAGAGGAAGGGGAACAGTGCGTTTAGAGGCGAGGGAGGGGTAAAAGGAGGAGCAGGCGGTTATTGAAGTGCCGGATGACTGACTGCTTTGGGAAACTGCCGCTCTTTCAATTACAGTGTGAGGGAGCCTCAATTATTCAACAGGGAAAATGACCAAATTAGTGTACGAAAAGTGTAATTAATCAGATATATATAGAAGAAGAGAGGGAGAGCGAGATTAAAAGAGAGAGAGATGGGGAATACCCCTCACGTTTATTCCGTCTCTTTGCTGTGTTTTACTTCTTGACTTCTCTGCCACCTTTCAGTGGACTGACATTTAAAGTGTTCTATAAATGGAGATTGCTATTTCCAGCCAACGTCGTTGCAGAGTTTCACTGTGTAATTGGCAATGCGTGTGAGAGCTGTGAGGTGTAAAGCACAGTGAAACCCATTACACTGACTATTACTGAATGGGAAAAAGTCGAGCCTTTAGGGTTCGTTCTGACATGATCGCTCTCACTCGTATGGCTAGGGGTCAAAGATTATTATTTTATCAAAGCTGCCAGGCCAGTTGTTTTAAATGTCTTATAGGTCAAGTCTTCTTAAGGTCATTGCTAGCGAGGTCAAAGATCAAGTGGTAAGACCACTACCATTACATGAGTTTTACCTAAGGACATTCACTTTGCTGTGGTTTTGCTGTTTCATAGCTTTTATCTAATTGGTCCTTGAGGGAAAGTGTGTAGGTTGTTTTTAAGAGTGTTTTCGTGTGTGTGTGTGTGTGTGTGTGTGTGTGTGTGTGTGTTTCAATGGTACCCACATTGAAGTCCATACTGAAAACATACTTGTGCATTATCTATCTATCTATCTATCTATCTAATAATTCATTAATTTATTAATTTATTTACTTAATTTTTTCTCAGATTTTTGATGCATTAAATAAAAATCTTTCAGATTCATATGCATCTGTCTTAAAATATGAACTTTCTCTATGACTTTTTTAATCATTTGTGTTAGCTGTAAATCAATATAAATTTGAGATGTGTACAATATTTAATATTAATATTGATAATATGTCCAAAATGATTTTTTTCTTATATGCCATTACAGTGATATAAATTTGCCAGTTTATGTTACTTTGATGTTCTGTTATAATTCTGTAAAGGATTTTTTTATTTATTTAATCAAATAATTGAATTGATAAGCAAATCAATTTGCTGTCAACCCAAATAATCACGTCCCTATTATTTATTTGTCTTTCTCTCCATTAAAAAAAAAAATAAAAAATCAGTGAAAAACATTTAGCATTATTTAACATTGTTTATTAAATGTGTTCCATCTAAATAAACCATGTCTTTTGAGAGTGAGCATTTAGGTAATTATTTACTGTTTCAATGGATAAAGAGAAGAAGGCAAGGAAAATGTGGGACCAACATAAAATTATCTAAATGCCACATAAAAGCCCCTAAATGACTGCCTAGAAAGAAATTGTCTAAGGAGCAGGCAAGCACTGTCACATTAACTAGATGTTCTTGTTTTGTCACATTAACTAGATCTACTTTTGTTTCATTGTTAATAATAATAAAAGTCAGTCTTTTTCTAGTTGAGTCATCCAAGGTTAGTCATCCAACTTTCATCTGACCTCACACGACCTCAGCGCTATCTCTTCTGTCCAATCGCAGATGGAGGGGAGGGGAAATGGAGACGTGATCCAGTGCTATCCACCAATAGCTGAGCATCAAGACGAGGGAGATGATGATGATGAAGATGATCAGATAGAGTATCTCAGTGGTGGAACCAAACAGAAAACGCACATGAAAAATGATCACCAAACCAACAAAAAGCTCCACATTCAGCATACCACTGTCACAAATCCTGACCTCGCAAATCTCAGCCCAAGGTGTGTACACGCCCACACATGCATGCATTTAAAAAACATTCAAAGATACAGTATTTTAATAGACATTTGCTCACTGGTGCATGAAGGACTTTGTGAGAGCAGTAAAGTGGATTTCTGTTTGTGTGTGTTCAGGGTCGTGGACGGCACAGAGGACAGTGATGGTACAGAAAATTCACACACATTCATATTTTCCTCTGGCCATCAGCACACCATCAGTGGTGCAACTAATACCACTGCCACCACAGCAGGTGAGTGAGTGTGTGTGTGTGCATATGTGCGTGTTGACAGGGGATGGATGAGTTGATGAATATTGGCATCTTTTGTCTTTATGCCAATATTCCAGGACTGACGCACAATAAACAATCACTCCATTTCCAGTATTTATTAATGATGATCTTTTGTTTATCACATTAAAGGAATAGTTCACCCCAAAAAATGAAAATTTGCTGAAACGGTACTCACCCTCAGGATATCCCAAGATGTCAAAGTTTGTTTCTTCGTCAGAGCAGATTAGGAGAAATTTATCATGGCATCACTTGCTCACTAATGGATCCCCTGCAGTGAATGGGTGCCATCCAGACAGCTGATAAAAACATCAAAGTAATCCACAAGTAATCCATACAACACCAGCCCATCAATTAACGTCTTGTAAAATGAAAAGCTGTGTGTTTGTAAGAAACAAATACATCATTGGGGCGTTTCAAGTTTAAACTGTCTCTTCTGGCCAAAATTCCAGCCCATAATCCATAATAACACCTCCTCCAGTGAAAAAGTCCATCCCTATTGTCTTCTCACATCAAAATCCACCGACATTTTAGTTTTGGACTGTTTTCACTTGTAAATGGTTCTTGATCTGTGAATATTTCTCTCCTGATTCAGGTGAGATGACTTTTTCACTCATATTTTAGCTGGAAGCAATGGTTTGAAGTTAAAAATGTTTTAATGAGGAATGTTTTTTTTACAAACACATTTTCACTTCACAAGAGGTACTGGAGTCGTGTGGATTACTTGTGGATGTATTGTTTTACAGTTTTTCTCAATTGCTTTAGCACACTGTTTGGACTCTTAATTCTGATGGTACCCATTGACTGAACAAGTGATGTATTGCTAAATTTCTCCAAATCTGTTCCGATAAAGAAATAAATCATCTACATCTTGGATGACCTGAGGGTCAGTAAATTTTTAGCAAATTTTCATTTCTGGGTGAACTTTTCCTTTAAAGGAATAGGTCACCCACAGCTTGTGTTGTTTTATATCTGTATGATTTTTCTGTAAAACACAAATGTCTAAGCTGTTCCTTCCCTCCTATTTACAGATATTACAGATCTTATTTACAGTCAGTGTAAATGAAAAAATGAAGACTGCTTTTCTTGAATTTTGGTCTTTTCCACACACAAAGATGTTCAGAAGACTGTCCTTTATCTGTTTTGGACCTTTTCATTTTAAATCACAGTTTATTTTCATACAAAAAAGGCAGCTTAGAAATTTTGCTAAATACCTCCTTTTTTGTTTCTTGGAAGAAAGAAAATCATACTGGTCTTGAAAGACATGAGTGTGAGTGGTGACAGAATTTTCGTTGTTGTGGTGAACTCTTCCTTGAAGTCTTTGTAATGAGTTTTCACTGGAAGTTCTGTCAGTGTTAGGCAGTTGGACATAATTGTTTTTTTCTCTGTGCAGAATTAGCAGCTAAATCAGAGGACACCAGAGGACAGCTACGCCACCTTAACCAAGAGGTAAATGATTTTCTGTTTAATCTCTGTCAGTCTTGTATCATTTTTTGCTGTGTAATTTAATGGTAGGTCTGCACTTACAGTTTATCTGGAAAGTGTGGGTTTTATGGGTGATAACTCTGCAGTAAATGTGAATACTAACAGATCGAACCTAGTGCAGCTCAGGTGAGCTCCTGGTGCCAGGTACGCTCAAGCCATATGGCGGGCTGCTGCGAGAGAGGAGAAGGGGATGTTATTCAAACACTAGAGGACATAAAACAATAAATATGATTAAATTAATATATAATACAGTTTTTATAAATACATTTTAAAGCATGCAAAATGGAACTTATACATGGAATATTTTTGAGCAATTGCACAAATTAATCATTGAATCTGTTTTGTGTACTGTTTCACGAACAGTTCTATATAGAATTGATAAACATAAATCTATTTTTAAATCAAAATGAATCCCCTAACTACACAACTTCTACTACTGTAAAAGTTTTTTTTTTTTTTTCATCATTGAAGGGCTTTGTCAGGCCATCTCAGGTCAGGCCCTACTGGTCACTCACATAAATGTGCAATGTTTAAGTGAATACATTAAATTTTTAATATTAATTGAATATTATCATTAAAATTAACTGAACATTAATGTTTAATAAAAAAAAAATCCATCAGGACCGAGAAGTCTTACTGTAAGTCTGTCTTGAAGATTTTGATGTATTTTTCCATGTTTTTCCCCAGTGTAATATATTCTCAAAATCCTAAATTAACTATTTAATTACCGCTGCAGTTTTTATCACATAATTGAGTCCAGATCGGACAATGACAGAGGACTGTAGTTCAGCTGAGTATTGGCGTGGGTATATAAATCCATGTGACAGCCCAGAGTCTTGATTGTCAGCCCACAGCTTTGACATGAGGCTTTTGACAGGTATTGTCGTGAGAGGGATGCCCTGCTGCTGAGCCTCTTCCTCATTTTTTCCTCTCTATCTCTGTCTCTGTCTCTTGTATCTCACTATATATTTTTGACAGCCGGCCTCTCAGCAGGATTTTGTTGTAATCCATGCTTGATTCGGTCTACCAAGAGGATGAGTCCAATATTCCACAACGCCCTTGAACCCACCGCATGGTTTCCCACGAATTGTACATATACACGATTCTGTGTAATTCATTATAAACTCAAAGACGGTTTGTAAAGATGTTTATTTGAGGAAAATTACTGCTGGGCAGCAGGGTTGTTGCTTCAATTTAAGGCTGATACCACATATTCAGTATAAAGGCTGTGGTATATATATGTATATACGTATAGAACATTAATGTTTAATAAAAAAAAAATCCATCAGGACCGAGAAGTCTTACTGTAAGTCTGTCTTGAAGATTTTTATGTATTTTTCCATGTTTTTCCCCAGTGTAATATATTCTCAAAATCCTAAATTAACTATTTAATTACCGCTGCAGTTTTTATCACATAATTGAGTCCAGATCGGACAATGACAGAGGACTGTAGTTCAGCTGAGTATTGGCGTGGGTATATAAATCCATGTGACAGCCCAGAGTCTTGATTGTCAGCCCACAGCTTTGACATGAGGCTTTTGACAGGTATTGTCGTGAGAGGGATGCCCTGCTGCTGAGCCTCTTCCTCATTTTTTCCTCTCTATCTCTGTCTCTGTCTCTTGTATCTCACTATATATTTTTGACAGCCGGCCTCTCAGCAGGATTTTGTTGTAATCCATGCTTGATTCGGTCTACCAAGAGGATGAGTGCTCTCTTCCTGTTGTCCCTTCCTGTTTGAAGCTGTTGTCTTGTACCTCCCTGCCACTGATGGCATTTATGGATCATTACCCAATTACTCTCATTATTTGGTATTATCACTTGTTGGCACGATTCTGAGGGTGACAGCCAAATCGGTGTCCATCTGAATCTGGATCATCTGTGCTGTGTTCTGGACAGTCACGAACATTATTACTCTGAGCTTATTAGGGGATGTGTATAGAGCACAAACGGTGCAAGAAGATACACAGGATGAGTAATTATGAGAATCCAAATTTAATTTAGTGAGCTGTGGTTACCTCATAATAACTATAAGTGTTAGTGCACTTCTAGAAAAATCAGTTGGAGGAATTGTAATGCTGGTGGCTTTATGAATGGGAATGGCTTTTCTGGTGCAAGACCTAATCAACTTTTTGAAACAGTTTTATTCGGAGTAACCCGAAAATGCATTTGTTTTTAGCATAGTTATGAGCTTGTTGTACATAAAAACATTTTTAAAAAGTTCAAGTCCGTGCTATTGAAATATTTAATATTATGCTGTTGTTTTTCATGTTTCTCAACTTTTTTATATATAAATTAGGATGTATTTATTTATTTGTTTTTTATTGTATTTAATATACATTTATTTGTTCAGGCTTTATACTTTTCACCCAGATTCAAAAGCAAACAAAAAAAAAGGAAAAGAAAATATTCACATAGACCCTGTGTGAAGTAATCAGGATCTACACCGGGGACTTTAATTAATGATCTTTCTTAAGAGAGAACCCAAAAATAACTAAATATCAATGTCAACAACGAACAATGATGTCCCATGGGACCTAAATAAATAATGCCACAGTTTCACCTGAAAGCTGCTGGCTGTAGCAGACAATGACAGATGGGGGGACGCAGAGGGACAACCCATGTCCTCAGAAGATCATACTGTTCTGTTGCTGTGGGGAACTGCAACTTTTTAACTGAAACTTAACCCTTAGGGCAAGTTATTTATTTTTCATTGGCTCAAGTTAAAAAATATAGATGTGAATCATTACCCTACATTTTTTTTAATTGGATGAAAGAAACATTTTTTTCAGTGTGTTTATATATTTTTATAAACATTACTTGCAAACACCTGTTAATGTATCAAAATAATTGTCATAACATTGCGTTGTGTTATGTTATATTGTAAAGAGAAATTAAATTAATTCAAATGACATTTTTTTAACAAATCAAAAAATAATGATTTCAAAAAAGGAAAAAAATTACTAAAATACACTTTTCTTTGTAACAGACAAAAAATGTTAAATAATTTGAAATCCAAAAAAATGACATTGATACTAACAATCACAATAGCATCAGTCAGTGATTCTCTATTGTGAAGAAAGAGTATAACAGTAATATACTGTATTTATAATCCACCACTACTGCTCAGCATTCTTCTATTAATGAAACACTGACTGTTTCATTAATCATGTGCTGAAAAACATTAATCATACCATGTGCTCTACCCTAAATACCCACTTTAAATACTGTTGCTTTTGTACATTATACTCATGAACTAATGAATCTGTTTAATATACTTGTGGTGGATCCCTAATGACAAAACACAAACATCTCTGCTTCCTAATGCCTGTAAAGGTCAAATGTGACACCTGTTTATGTCTTACAGGTGAACTCTCTTGGACGGGAGGTGGCAGAGCTGGGACGAGTCATGCGGAGTCTTGCCTTTCTCATGGAATCCATGATGGCCTCTCCTCAAACACCAGGTGTCTGTACATCCACGTTTACCTCGGGATATCCATCACCTCCCATCCCCTTCCCGAGCCAGGGTTCTTCTTGGACCAGCCCTCCTTTTTCTTCACCGATGCACCCTGGAATACGTCCAGGAGGACTTGTATCCCATCCGCTCAGACCACAAGAACTGCAGCTGGTCTGCCCCACCACATCTCCCGGTTCCATTCCCATCACACTTTCCTCATCCTCCCATACAGACAGATTCATAGAGCCGTTATTGACCCTTTCTCCGCACAGTGCAGTCGCTCGGACCCGCTCGCAGAGCCTGGAGACGCCTCATCTGCAGAATCACCAACACATCTCACACACCCCTGGAACTTTACCCAGAGCTGGACAGCCATCGCTGGGAGAAGGGGAGGATCTCAGGTCCCTGGGTTTGTAGCAGTCAACCTTTAAAATGGACAAGTTCCACTGGAATCTGCGTGTTAACCTGGACTCAGGACTGGACTGATAAGATAAGTGGTACACGCACTGCCAAAGCCATGGAGCAATGGTTCCTTCGAAGATATACGTGTTTACCATCTCACTTTTTAAGATAATCTCTCTAACGGCATGTCTTTCAATGCTAGATACTAAAGGGATATCTCTAATCAGGAAAAGTTGGAGTTCCAACAGCAGAAAGTTTAATTTCTGATTGTGATTCACATTTCATGTTGACTGCATTCATTATACATCCAAATACTGTTCATATTAAGCCAGTTGCATACAGCCACTTTAAGACTGTGTCTTAACTAGTCTGACCGACTAGCATTTAATCATTCATATTAGAGCAATTTACCTTTTGATGTAACTGACTTAAACTGACTGAAAAAAAGATCCATCAAAGTTTTACTTAACTTGTAATTTATTCTAATCATTGATGCCTAAAGTCCTTCGTAAAAGTTCTGTGCAATGAAAAGTTACACTTTATCAACAGCATTTGGAACATGCTACCAGTTATTAGCCAAAAATAACTGTTCCTTTGACACCGTTCCTCAGGTTCTAAATTGCAGTTATATTAATGCAATTCCAATGGCCTTCTTTGGAATAGACACTAAAGTGTATACAGTTTTTTCTGAAAATTTGTCCAGTAATTGCCATAATGTCACTATTCTCATAGCACCGGTTATAAGGAGGAAACTTCACTTGCATACGAGAATTATGTTGGTAACATAATCAGATGTTATCTGACCTAGAACAGTATTCCTGTTTAAAAAATGGTCTCGTTTTCATCTTGGAAAACAAACTTTTTTAAACTTGGAACATTTCTTCACGTACTGTACTTCTAAGAATTTTATGGAAACACCATGACTGAAAAGATAGGAATACATTTCACAGTTTGAGTAGAGTCTGGAGAGACTCCCAATATTCAGTGAGCCAGATGATTTATATTCACTCTTTAATCAGATGCTTAAAAGTATGAGTTCTTCTAATCAAGCTTTACAGTGCTTGATAACTGACTTCATCCTCTAATTTAGTCAGATTAGCCCTGTATGGTGTAAAAATGCGTTGTATCTGCTATGTTTAACAAACGTAACTAGTTGATGGGTTGTCTAAACAACTAGTCAGTCTTAAATAAGCATTGCATAATTAATAATAGTCTTGTCATTTCCACTGAATACTTATCAGACTAGTTAGGCATGTAAGATGCTTACAAAACTGTCAACAGTAAGCTGACAGATATTCAGTAAAGAAGCTAAATAACTAACCTTTAATTGCACAAAACTACCATAGTCCTCACATAAAAAGATGGATTATGCATAATAACGGGAGCATTGCTCACAGCGGGCAATCTGAAGTTTGACAGTAATTGTCTTGGAATTTATTGTTGAAGGTTGTGAATTAGTTACAAAAGCGGTGCTTTGATGACTGTAGCGACGAGGTTTTAAAGGGGATGAATTTAGAAACTTCTTAGAGAGGGCTGTATGCAGGACAGGTAACTTGTACGACTTTTTGCATGCTAATTTACAGCATGATGACAGCATGCTAAAAGCCTTTGAGAAGCTGCATCCCCTTTTAAACGCCACTGCTAATGCTAATCACAGAAACTGGTAACACTTTACATCTGATTTGTTAAACTAATTTTGACAGCATTTATTATTCATCATATATTTATTATTGTTAATTTGTTAATATATTTTAATTTATGTTCATTTATAATACATTAAAATATTTTTACATATTTTTTACAAAATATTTTTGTAACTGTTGTTGATGCCAACTTAAATTTAAAACTATAAAAAAATTGTTGATGAAAATATAAAACAAACAAACAAAAAATACTGCCTTGGCAACTAAGTTGAAAAATGACGAACTAAATAAAAATAAGAAATGATGCCAAATTTTTTATATTAAAAAACAAACAAAAATGACAAAAACACATAAAAACATTACTAAAACCTTCAAATGAAAATAAAAATAAATTAGAGCTAAATTCGGATTATGAATATGAAACAGAACCTAATAAAAATGTCAAAAGCACATAACAAAATGACTAAAAATTAAACTAAAATTAAAATGAAAATATAAATATAAAAGCTAATTCATAACAACATTACTAAAACTTAAAATGAAAATATAAGCAAATTAAAGCTAAATTCTTCATATTTAAATAAAAATGACAAAAGCACATAACAACATTATTAAACTTAAAATGAAAAAATATAAATAAAATAAAATTAATTAAAGCTGAATTCTAACTATGAAATAGAACCTTATACAAATAACAAAAATTCTATAACAAACTGACTAAAACTTAAACTAAAATAAAAAATGTAATAAAAGCCCATTCAATATAATAATAAATACTATAATAATATATAAATCATACTAAAATAGCACTTGCACTGTGGCATCACATTGGTTAGTGATTTGCTGCTAATGTGACCAGAAATTGAAATGACTTCAAGTGGCTTCACATCACTTGCAGTGTGAACGTCTCGTAAACTCCTTCATTATCAACTTCAACAAGACAAGATTGATTAATTGTTTGCTTTACATTAAAACTAAACCATAAATGCTGGCTTTAAAGCATCATTCTAAAGTTTTTCAGGATATCCCTTTAGTTTCTTTCTATTTGTTGTTTTTAATTGCATGACTTCTGAAGAGGGTGGAGAGTGTACCCTTGCAGTAGGTTGTAGAGATGCCTTGTAGGGTTGTGCAGTAGACACCATAGAAGCATGAAGGTCATCTTGACACACACTGTCTCTCCTCTGTTTTCTACTCTGCTTGGCCCTCAGGGCGGGAGGGAGGAACAGCAGGGACGAGTCTTACACAATGTGCGGACGCTGTATGCGAGTGCATGTACTTGAGTATGCGTGCCAGTGTGTTCGGGGGGGAAACGGGGTTATAATACTGTAGCCAAGCACTAAAGGGGTATTTGTGGCAGAGGTTTCTGAAGGAATGGGATCTGGGGCATGAGGGATGGGGGTGGGGTGCTCAAACATTGGAGTTTATTATTAGTAGAAGTTGAATTGACATGGGGAAGGGGGTTTCTGTTTGCTTGCTCTTTAGGACTGGTCTTGGGGGATTGGTTGCCGGTGGCAAAGTGGCCCCTGCTGTCAATCGTCTCTCCCTGGCGCAGATGTGGTCTGTCTGCTTTGCCTCTTTCTGTCTTCTCTCTTTCTCTGCTCACTTTCCTCCCATTTCACAGTCTTAATCTGGGAGCGTTTTAAAGTCATGAAAATGTATTTGAGTTTAGGTTCAGTTTTTCCCAGTTATGTTAGTTTTTATTTTTATTTCAGTTAACTTTGTGTTCATTTAATTTTGTTTTAGTTTTCTGTTAATAACCAAAATACCAATTGGTATCGGTTCTCAAGCTTCACTTAACCAACATGATGGACACATTTAAATAGCAGAGGATATGAAATTTGCGAAGAAAAAACAAAAGCAGAAAAAAGAGAAGAGCAGCATTTCAAAACTTTCTTCATAATGTGGAACCCTGTGAGAGTAAGTAGATGATGCCAGAATTTTTATTTTGTGCTGAACTGTCCCTTTTAACTGTTCCACTCTTATTCTATATGCACTCTGTATGTTTCATTCTGTCTGTTTTATCCTATTATTGGAAACTGCATGTCAGACTTTATATTTCCTTGTCACTGTAAAGGGTGACTGATATAGCCAATACCGTATTTATTCTACTTGACATTTCAGGTATAATAACATGACATTTTCAGACTTTTTATATTATATAAATATAAAACTGGCCCCCAAAAGTCTTCATCACGGCTTTGGGTCAGCTTGATATTTCCTCCCACAATTCAGGACAGACTGTGTCTTCTTGCCCCTTCCTGCAGAACTCCTCGTCTCCATCCCTCTGCAAGTCACGGGACGGCGATATGCCAAGCTTGAGCATAGGGGTTTACATTTTTATATTTCTATGAATGTATCACAACTAAAGGTGTATTTTTGTACCTCTAAAAACAAAGGAAAGCTTCTGGATTCGTGAAAAGACTGCTGGGAACGGATGCAATATGTTTGGCTACTGGAGGAATTGTGGGAATCATATTCCAAAGCAACAATGAATCTCGATGCAGCTCTCTCACTGTCTCGATGGCTTTGTGAAACTCTCCTCTCTCCAATACTACGGGGAATGTAATCACGTTATTTAAATTCCTTTTTTTTTTATATTATTAGAGGAAAAACCTGTAATGCAAATAAATGACTACAGCTATTGGATTAACGCAGATGTATTGTGCATGTTTGCAACTGTTGTTCTGCCACAGATGTATATCATTGGAGAGGCTGATGCCAAGCTAAAATCACCGCACACTGGGAGAAGGGGAGGATGTAATGTTTAACATGTCAATGTTAACACAAGTTAATATATATATATACTAACATTTTCTTTCATTTAAATTAAGTATCATTAATATGAAAGTCTAGATCATAATATGGAATACGTTTAAAGAAAGGTCATACTTTATATTATTAACATATATTACTAAAATTAAAATGTTTACCAGCTGGTCAGTCTTCTTCTAGATACATTATTTTTTGATTCAGTCATCATTAGCAGTGTTTTTGCCTGTTGATTGTGTTAGCCTACATGAAATTGAAATTGCTTGATGTTTAGTTTTTTAGTCCTGTATTGACTTGTTTCCTATTGAAACAAGAAGTTTACGTGGGACAAGAGAAAATATTTCTATTTAAATAGTTACATCAAAGCCATAAATCATGATTTGCAACAAGGTGTGGTCAAATTAGCTACATTTTGCAGGCAAAAGGGTCCATTGTCAATAGTGTAGCGATGTATTAAGGAAATAAAAAAAAAAAAAATAATAATAATTATCTGCAGAAATTTGAAGAACAACCTTAAATGTGACTGCGCCTTTATTTTACTGCGGGGGAGGGGCACTGTCATTCTAAAGAGCATTTGATTGGACAAAAAACTGTGCAGTGCAGGATGAGTCATCAATATTTTTGTGTCGTTTCCCCAGCCAGAAGATGGCTTCCCAGTCAACAATTTGATCTCACAATGATGTCACCATGAGCTCACACGATTCTCATGGTGTGGTCTTGGGTTTAAAACAAACACGTGGATCAAAACCCACAAAATCTTCATTTAAAGTTCATCTTTAACAACCTAGAGATCGAGATTTAAAGACATCAAACATGGCAAAACTGCTCTCAGTCTCCTCTACTGTATGTACTCTGCTGAGTATTGAACATTTATGTTTTGAGCGTGTTTGTAGGCTGTGTTTGCGTGTGTGCACTTGTCACGGCGTGTGACAGATGTCTTGAATGTAAGCGTCAGGGAACACAGGCTCGCGCGCACGCCAGACGCCACCAGTGTGTGCTTTTTTTGTCGCCACCGCCGCGGTTCATCTGAGGAGAATACCACGTGTTGACAGTTCTCCATGGTTACTCGAACAGCTGTAAACTGAAACAAATGGAGAAGAGATGAGGTAAGGTAGGTCAGGAAGATGGAAAGAGATGAAGCGGGAGTGAGACGGAGGAAAATAACAGCGGAAAAATAGGAAGCCGGGTGATAAATGCATGATGCAAGATACAAGAAAGAGGAGACTGATGAAAGTAAACGACAGGAGTTTGAGGCGATTATTGCAGGAATGTTGGCAATTTTGAACATATACAGCTTTTTTTCTTTCTTTTTTGTTTTATTAAGCAAGGCCACATTGAATTAATCAAAAGCGACAGTAAACACATTTATGGTACAAAACCTTTCTATTTGAAAGAAATTCAGTTCTTTTAAACTTCATGTTTATCAAAGAATACTGAAAAATACAGCTATCATAGTTTCCACCACAAAATTATTAGGCTGCAACGGTTTTCAACATTGATAAGAAATACAAATGTTTATTGAGCACCAAATCAGCCTATAGCTATATGTCTGGACCACGTGACACTGAAAACTGGAGTAATGGCTAATAATAGGCTACTCAGCTTTGCCATCACGGGAATAAATAATATTTTAAAATGTTATTTTGATATTTTACAGTTATTTTGATATTTCACAATATCACGGTTTTACTGTTTTTTTTAATAAAAAAAACCCAAAAGTGTACACTGAAAGTTGACATGACATTAAAATTGACTTCATTTACATAATTTAGTTGACTTAATTTAGTATCTTAAGACATGTTTCTGGTCTGATTGTGCACGATTCATCAAAAAAAAAGTTTGCTTTACAAACCTCTTGCCTGCTTTTCAAAATCGAATCAATGTATGATAACTGAAAGTCCTTTCCTTAATTTTGTCTCGTTTCACTCGAAAATACATAATTTATTTAAGTGAAAAGTGTTGTGAACAAAGTTTCATGCTCCTTAACAATGTCCTGAGGTTGATATAAAAGAGGTGTTTCTTTTTATCGGAACACTCCTGAGCTTCATCCATATTTAATTATACTGTAAAACACGGCTTCTTTTTCCTGCAGGTACGACACACTTCACGCGTTGAGCTGAGCAATCTACTCACAGTCTGTACCTGAGCCACAGACAAAAAAAAACAAAACATTACCAACCGTGGAGGGGCTGGGGGTGACAGTGCAGGGATGGAGACGGCAGTGAAAATAAACGGAAAAAGCTGAGCCAGAAAGATATCTATAGTTCGATAAGAGAACAGGATACTGGCTATGCAGAGAGTATAGGTGGAACTTTTGATTGCCTTCATAGTGTTTCTCCGCAAGCAACTGATTTTCTGAGTGTGCGTGTCTATGTGCGTTCTGATGCGAACAATAACGCTATTCACTATTTTCTGATAGCCCTGACCCAAATACACTGTCTATTCATCACTTCGCCCATCCATTAATGTGTACAATACAGCTCTTCCATTCAAATGAGCACACGCACTTACAGAAAAGAACCAGGGTAGTTTGAACGCAGCCGTCTCAGTCGGGCGCATTTAGAAATGTGCTCATCAGTGTATTTGGAACAAGGTCAAAACTCTTAATATCATGAAACGTGACCGTTAAGATGAGAAAACTGTGTCAAAGCTGGGTCATGTCAATATTTTTCATAACTGCAACAGTAATTTCACTGCTAAGAACTATATAGCTAAGAACTATAATAAGAAGTTAAAAACTATAATTCAAGTCAAGTCAGTTCTGCTCATGTTGTTGTTCCAAATCTGACTCTAGAATGTCTTGTAACTGACTGCAAAGTGTCTAGTTTTAATATTACATAGCCCCTAAAGGGACATGGTGATGGTTAAAAAAAATCAGAGAAGAAAAATTGTCAAAGCATTTGCGTTCCCCAAAGAAACCTTGCGTTCCCTTGCATAACTTTGTGGATGGAAAAACTATTTCAGATCTTTTGCAAGTGAACGAGAAGTTGCTGAATAGAACACAATCATTTTTCACAGTATTTTTTATAGTATTTTTGCGAGAGAGCATCCATTTTTTCCATCGTCGCGCCCCTTTTGGGGCTCCATAGAATATGCACTCAAATGAATGAGATATAACGGTAAAGGCAGAGGGCGCCAAAGACTATTTTACTGAATACTGACAATTTCAATATGCTCCTCACTCAAAGCTTTTTTTGAGTGCACCATGTCAAATAAACTTTTACGGTGCTTATTTTGTCCTTTTTTGGAGTTTTTTGCCAGTCCCAGGTCATAAGAGGATTTCATTGTACACTGTAAAAAAATTCCGTAAAATTAATAGCAACGTTTTAGGTTTTACGGGTTTAACTTAAATTTACAGTTAAATACCGTATTTTCATTTACTGATATAATGTTAATATACAAACCTATTGAAGTACTGAAACCTGTTTTGCACCTTTGTAATACACTGATAACCACCAAATGCAGGTGGTGATGAGAAAGTCACATGATGAACCAAAGCCCATCACAAGCAGCTCTTAGATAATAACATATATAGAAGGTGCACAGTGTCATTCACACAAACACCAAACACCATCATGGTAACACACATGAAACTGAAATAATGCAATAAACATTCATTTAACAACATTAGGTGTAACACACAACCCTAATATACAAAACTGATAAGAAAAAACTAAGAAGAAACATAGTTATTTCAACAAAAAAAAACATCAAATTTGAAATGTAACGCAGGGAATTCTGGGAATGTCAATTTACGGTTATTCACTGTAAATTATACGGTCTTTTTCACTTCCAAAAACGGTATACTACCGTAAAATTAATGTCCAATACAGTTTTTCACCGTATATAGTAGGGGAATTTACCGTTAACCATTTAACAGTTTTTTACTGTAGCATTTTTACAGTCTTTTATCGTTAAATTCACGGTCATTTTTTACAGTATTAATCTGTAAAAGTAATGACTGTTTTCAAATAGGTTTCCCAAACACTTGGGCCCTGTTTACACCTGGTATTAAGATGTGTTTTGGTCGATCGGATCACAAGTGGACAATGGAGACACATGCCCGTTTATACCTGGCGTTTTAACCCGTCTCTTCTGTCCACTTTAGACCACTTCTGGTGCTGATTACGTCAAGAGGAAGGTAAATGGGCGGATCCCTCTGTCGGCGTCAAAACAAGAGCGGGAGGGCTAAAGTTATCGCGCATTAATATTATGTCTGCTTGTACTTATGCTGCGTTCACGCCATATCCTAATTACCGTAATTTCGAGATGACAGCACATGACGTTCTACTCGGAGCTGTTCACGTCCTCGGACTCGGAATTATGCTTTTCTATGGCAACACTATCAACGCCTAAACAGAGCCTGCGGTGGTCAGGTGGTACAGTGGTCACATGGTACAAGTCATAGCTCTCAGAAAACTCCCAGTTCACAAGTTGTAATTACAAGTTCTATGAGGACGTGAATGCTTTTTACAAGTTGAAATCTCGTAATTATGGGAATTCCGATATGGCTTGAACGCACCTTTACTGTACTGCTAGTGTTGTTAGCAAACATGGTGCACCTGGTTTCACTGGATGTCCTGCCACGAGGATCCATCGTTTTCATGTTATCAGAAAAGAAATAATACTTCTGATTCAGCCCGTCAAACTTTAAATCCCGTCTGATAAGCGCGCACCCTTGTATGTCTCGCAATGATTACTTATTAGGTCAGTAGGCGGAGAGTAGGCGGTCTTTTGTGGCTGCTTGAACTCAATCGACCACATCAGCGTCTACACCACGAAAGCAATCCGGTCGAATGCGTTTTCGACTACCTCTGGAAGTGGTCGAAAGTGGATAAGCTCAAAACGTTTTACACTTTTATTTAGCGTTGTCCACTTGTGATCCGATCTACCAAAACGCATCTTAATACCAAGTGTACATCACGAAAGCAATCCGGTCGAATGCGTTTTCGACTAGCTCTGGAAGTGGTTGAAAGTGGACAAGCTTAAAACGGTTCACACCCCGTTTACACCTGTATTTAGCAGTGTCCACTTGTGATCCGATTGACCAAAACGCATCTTAATACCAAGTGTAAACAGGGCCTTGGTTGTGTCTACTAATCCTCATGCTGAATTTAAGAGCTAGTGTCATCTCAAATGGAAAATGTCAGTTTTCTAATTTACTTCATCATAAAATGTTATGTTTTCAATTAGAATTAGATTTCAAACACACCTGATGTGCTGCATTAAGCACATTTAGCCCCCTCCCCCAACCACTATGTAGGGCTGCCATGTTGAGTGCTATAGGCCCTGTTCCAAATAGCACAATTCATGTGCATTTGCTGTCTTTTGTACTTACAATTTCGGCAGCCTGTGCATTTCCGTTAAAGCCCAAAATATACTTATACAGTTTTGACACAAGCGCTTAGGGCACGCATACAGCCGAAATCATACCCTATACCCCATTTGACTGCGTGTGCACACAGAAAGTTTGTCCTTTGCATCTTTTTCCAGTGTCTGCAGTTTAAATGCATAACCTAGTGTACAAAGTATACTTTGGACTTTGGATGTCCACAAGGCCATACGGTGTCTGATTTTCATTGTAGGTTTTAGAAGGGTGCTCACAAGTGCCCCCTTTGCCGCTAGCCACCATGCACTCTCTTTGCATTACCATTACGTTACAAAAGTGTGGACTTGAAGGGAAGACCATAAGGGAGAGGGCCTTAAAGTCTGTGAGAACCGGAAGTTGTGACTGTTTTTACTTTAGTATTTCCAAGTGAAATGCAATAATGATTAGAGGACAGGGCTTGTTTCGCCCAACTGACATCATCAGAGATAAAAACGCCATTCTGGAGGGAAAGCAAATATTCAGATTTTGATTAAAAATTAGGAAGACAAATACTTTTTTTTTTCTGTGGATTAACTTGCATAGATTATTTATTTACCACATGACTAATAATGTGCACTAACAAAGTAAGCAGGGTTAGTTTTGATTTTATGTGGGCTTTAAAGGGGTCATATGATGCTGCTAAAAATAACATTATTTTGTGTATTTGGTGTAATGAAATGTGTTTATGCGGTTTAAGGTAAAAAAAAAACATTATTTTCCACATACTGTACATTATTGTTTCTCCTCTATGCCCCGCCTTTCTGAAATGCGTCGATTTTTAC
>NW_015536540.1:45598-45800 GCF_001515605.1 Sinocyclocheilus anshuiensis
ACCCATTATAAACGAGGCATTTGTTGCATCCAGTGGGGACATAATTACGGGGTATAATGACTTATATTGTATTTTTACGTGTTGTGTTGTATCGCGCCGCATAAACATAAAACCATGTTTGCATTTGTGATGGGAGAAATGACAAACAACAAGCGCTACTCTACACTGCTCAAAACTCGCGTTTGAATCATCAGTGGCAAAT
>NW_015536540.1:47280-51750 GCF_001515605.1 Sinocyclocheilus anshuiensis
AGTGTTGTAAATACAATTTAACCACTGATTTCTAGTCGTGTCCATTTTTGGAAGGCCAAACAAAGTAGTTTCGCTTTCACAATGAAACAGCGTCACACACCGCGGCCTAGAGTGAGCGGCGGCCTAGAGTATGCAGAGACTGGCTTGAGTGAGCGGAGGCGGGCGGGCTTGAGAACGGCACGGCCGGCGGATTCGACGAAGGAGCGTCCGGCGGGCTTGCGGCAACCACATGTGACGACCCCGGGCTGGACTCCGCTTCGTCCACGGTGAAAGCCGATCCGGCGATCCACAGCGCGAAGTTGATGTATTTCCTCAGCGACCAGCACAGATCAGCTCTAGGCATGACGAAGCGGATATCGTCCTCTTTTGGAAGGCCAAACAAAGTAGTTTCGCTTTCACAACGAAACACACAGCGCCTTCACGACATGGCGGCGGCGGCAACAACAATACTACAGCGAGAATAAAAGTTACGCCTTCTTTCTTTACGTGAACATTTGGGCGGCGTTATGCAAATCTTCCCACATCGTGACGTAGACATGTGGGGGCGTGTTAGAACGAGCCGTTTTAGGTAGGCGTGGTTGACTCTTAACTTTTATAAAGAATATCTCTTTGGATTTGAGACTTTAGTCTTTGCAACTTTACAGATCTTCTTTATGCACCAAGAGCTTGTAACTCTCCAAAGAGAAAGGAAAAATTGCATCATATGATCCCTTTAAAGTATCCATTTGGGTACTTGTAGTGCACTACGCCTGCATTTTTCAGTCTGAACACTACATATAAAATAATGCAGAAGTATGCGAAATTCATGTTCTTTTTTTTCTTGTTATGGAGCCTAAGGCTGTCACAGAACCAATTTTTCTTTTTTTTTCAGGACACCTATTTAAATGACATCTGTCAGGTTGAAGAGCAATTTTATGCATGGTGTTTCTAAAATGCTTACTGCAGCTTTTAAATATGTGCTGTCCTATATTTATTTTTTAGAATGACTGCATTTATGTGCATGCAAATGTTCAAACGTTGGCTTGTGCGTGTTCACGTGTAACACATTAACGTTGCAGGTGGTGATGAATGACTGTGAAAATGTGTTTCTCTGGAGAGCTCCTCTCTCCTCATCAGGAGGGAGTGGAGCTGGAGAAGATCAATGGCCTTCAGCAGTTGAAGTGATTCTCCCGTGGCTCGCCGGCTGCTTAAACCGCCCGTGTTTCCACAGAGCTGTCAGATGGAGCGAGAGGTCTCATTGTTCAGAGATGACATCGAGTGAAACCCTCGATGGTCGATCTGATCCAATATGGAGAGATGAATTGCAATAGTTCATGTAGAAAACAGAGTCAAGTGCACATTTATATATTCATATATTTACATAAATATATGCATAAAATACCTATAAATATAAATATTTTGACCATGTTCTTTTATATACACTACATGCACACACACACACACACACACACACACACACACACACACACACAATGTATGTCCTCCTGAGAACCATAAAAATAAGTTTTGTGAATTGTGTGAGGCTTTTTGTGTGTAATTACATTGGTTGGAGCATACGAAACAAATGGAGAAAAAAAAAAAAAGATATTCAAAATATTTTATTTTATGTCCTTTGTAGATGATGCCAGGACTAAGTTATTCAAAATAAATAAATAAATAGACTTGAAAAGGCATGTATAGGCAAAACCAATGTTTTATTTTTTTTCACTCACCAATCAGTTTTTAGGTTTCAGGCTATTTTCAACCAAACTTTGTACAAAGATGATTCTCAACTGTGTGATGAAAGATATAACAGAATGATTTGATGTACTATTTTACTTTATGCAATATGTGCATAAAAGGTCCATAAATTGGTAGTCTCATTCTATACAATGTATCTATACATTGCATCTAATTTGCATATTAATGTGTTCTTGGGGCAAATCATAATGAAAAAAGAAGTGTTATAATGTAAGTAGTATTACAGTTTTTCTCAGTCGCTTTGGTGCATTTCTCAGATCAGAAATGAAATTCTTAGACATGTGGGGGCGTGTTAGAACGAGCCGTTTTAGGTAGGCGTGGTTGACTCTTAACTTTTATAAAGAATATCTCTTTGGATTTGAGACTTTAGTCTTTGCAACTTTACAGATCTTCTTTATGCACCAAGAGCTTGTAACTCTCCAAAGAGAAAGGAAAAATTGCATCATATGATCCCTTTAAAGTATCCATTTGGGTACTTGTAGTGCACTACGCCTGCATTTTTCAGTCTGAACACTACATATAAAATAATGCAGAAGTATGCGAAATTCATGTTCTTTTTTTTCTTGTTATGGAGCCTAAGGCTGTCACAGAACCAATTTTTCTTTTTTTTTCAGGACACCTATTTAAATGACATCTGTCAGGTTGAAGAGCAATTTTATGCATGGTGTTTCTAAAATGCTTACTGCAGCTTTTAAATATGTGCTGTCCTATATTTATTTTTTAGAATGACTGCATTTATGTGCATGCAAATGTTCAAACGTTGGCTTGTGCGTGTTCACGTGTAACACATTAACGTTGCAGGTGGTGATGAATGACTGTGAAAATGTGTTTCTCTGGAGAGCTCCTCTCTCCTCATCAGGAGGGAGTGGAGCTGGAGAAGATCAATGGCCTTCAGCAGTTGAAGTGATTCTCCCGTGGCTCGCCGGCTGCTTAAACCGCCCGTGTTTCCACAGAGCTGTCAGATGGAGCGAGAGGTCTCATTGTTCAGAGATGACACCGAGTGAAACCCTCGATGGTCGATCTGATCCAATATGGAGAGATGAATTGCAATAGTTCATGTAGAAAACAGAGTCAAGTGCACATTTATATATTCATATATTTACATAAATATATGCATAAAATACCTATAAATATAAATATTTTGACCATGTTCTTTTATATACACTACATGCACACACACACACACACACACACACACACACAATGTATGTCCTCCTGAGAACCATAAAAATAAGTTTTGTGAATTGTGTGAGGCTTTTTGTGTGTAATTACATTGGTTGGAGCATACGAAACAAATGGAGAAAAAAAAAAAAAGATATTCAAAATATTTTATTTTATGTCCTTTGTAGATGATGCCAGGACTAAGTTATTCAAAATAAATAAATAAATAGACTTGAAAAGGCATGTATAGGCAAAACCAATGTTTTATTTTTTTTCACTCACCAATCAGTTTTTAGGTTTCAGGCTATTTTCAACCAAACTTTGTACAAAGATGATTCTCAACTGTGTGATGAAAGATATAACAGAATGATTTGATGTACTATTTTACTTTATGCAATATGTGCATAAAAGGTCCATAAATTGGTAGTCTCATTCTATACAATGTATCTATACATTGCATCTAATTTGCATATTAATGTGTTCTTGGGGCAAATCATAATGAAAAAAGAAGTGTTATAATGTAAGTAGTATTACAGTTTTTCTCAGTCGCTTTGGTGCATTTCTCAGATCAGAAATGAAATTCTCAAAACTACTTGTTCAACCTCCACATCATCTAGTCAATTGTGCACATTATAAAAGCAGTTTCTCATTCTTTTGAACAAGTTGCGATTGCTTTGGTACATTAATGCAATTGATTATGTACATTTATCTGCGGTTTCCTACATTATCAGCTAATGTCATGTTGCTCAAAATGTTTTACAGTTTTTCTCAATTGCTTTGGCACATTTTTCGAAACAATCTTAACATTCTCTAAACTGTGAGTGCAAATGTCACAACTGTTTGCTGGAACTTCAGAACTTTATTGCATGTCTGCAAAATGTAGTTATTCACCCAAAACATTTCATTCATGCTTCAAAACCTAGTTATCGTGTCAGTAATTTGGCCAAGGCCACCAAAATATAAAGTATTTTTGTCATCGTGTGAGCCACACTGGTCAAAATGTTTAGTTGTTTTTTCACCATGACAGTCAACCATGGAAATGAAGGTTTTATAAAAAAATCTGATATTTGTTGAGAAGAGTCAATAGTACATAGAAAAAAAAAGTATATGAACATTTGTATTTATGCAGTACATTTATTTTTGTACGAATGCATTACATATAAGTGAAATCTTGCTTGTCCAATTACTGTACATTTCATATTGTGTGGTGCTGTTTGTACGAATTGTTTTGAGAAATGCACATACTTCTTTGCAAATATTAAGGATGATTCGAGAAATGCACCAAAGCGACTGAGAAAAACTGTAACTTGGTAACCTTTTCATAAGAATATCTCATATTCTGTAGGAATACTGATCTATAATAATTTCTTTCCCTATTGACCTGTTGTGTCATGCCATTTGTCCTGGTGTCCTCTACAGAAGACATGATTTCGTAACAAAAAGTCAAGATTTGAAATCCCATAACATTTGTCACACAATGTATAATATACAATGTGTATATAAAAGTTGATAGATAGACAGATAGACAGATAGATAGATAGATAGATAGATAGATAGTCAGACAGAAAG
>NW_015536540.1:56811-57013 GCF_001515605.1 Sinocyclocheilus anshuiensis
ATAGATAGATAGACAGACAGACAGATAGATAGATAGATAGATAGATAGATAGATAGATAGTCAGACAGATAGATAGATAGATAGATAGTCAGACAGGCAGACAGACAGACAGACAGACAGACAGATAGATTGATAAACAGACAGACAGACAGACAGACAGATAGATAGATAGATAGATAGATAGATAGACAGACAGACAGAC
>NW_015536540.1:57562-64960 GCF_001515605.1 Sinocyclocheilus anshuiensis
CAGACAGACAGACAGACAGACAGATAGATAGATAGTCAGACAGACAGACAGACAGACAGACAGATAGATAGATAGATAGATAGTTGTAAACACATACACACATAATGTAACATAGGGCCTACATAACATACATTTTAAATGTAATAAATAAAACCATTTAAACAATGATATCACTCTTGAAATTATATAAAAGAGCATAAAATGTTTCATTATGAAGGCATTTGTGATTTAATATCTCATGTAACTTGTTTCCTTTGACAATGGCCGACATATGTTGTGATGCTCAAACGTTGTAAGCTACTCCATCTCTGTGCAGACCTTCTACAACACAACGAGACGTTTTGATAAACTCAGCTCGTATGGACTCTGGCAGTGCAGAAATTGCTTTGTGAGCGTCTCGTGTGATTGCTAAAACGGCACGCGTTCTGTGCTTTGCTCGTCAGTCACCTCAGCACCCCTCCTTTGGGCTCAAGGGCTTCAGCGGGAGAGCTAAATTGGCTCTAACATCATCACCGCTGCTGTCGCCGTCTTCGCTGAAGAGTTTTTTGGGTGAGATGGGTTTTTTTTTTTTTTGCTCGTGGTGCAGAAAGCGAGGCTGTCTTCTGTCATCCTTTTCCTTTTCAAGTTTCTGGGGGCAGAAGGGAGCCACTCGCTGCGTGAATGATATGAAAAGCCTTTTAAAAGCACATTAAAATGGGAAGTTGTGTACAAAGACGCGTTCTCTCCTGGTTTGTGGAGATATCGGGAATCACAAACGTCTCTGGGAGGTGTACAGAAAGGTTAAACGGAGGAGGGACAGACAGAAAATGGCCTGTGTCAGACAGAAGTGTTGCATAACAAGCACATCAACAAAACACCTGTATAAACCTGCGTCTTGAGTTGCTGAGGCCTGAAGATGTACTAGTTCAGCATGAACTCACTTCTGGATGTATGAAAAACGATTTGTGACTAGTGTAGTTGGTCTCAAATAGCTTAAGGGACCTCAGGGAGAGCTACTTGTCAACCGCTTTTCATTTTTGATATCCTCAAGGTTAAACCATCAAACCAATTCAAAGTCAAAAGGTCCATTTGAAGCTTGCCAATGCAGTTCATAGTGACATTAAAAAAGACAGTTTTTCTGACAAAATGTGAACCTTGAAGGATTATTTAAATACAAAAGAAATAAAAGATTTAATGTTTCAGAAATTCTCTTTTCACTTCCATTGTAAATACCTCAAGGGATGAGTCAAAAATGTTCTGTCGTGATCAGCATTGTGATCAAAAATATTAATAAATAATAAATGTTATGTGTTTGTGTGAGTTATATCATAGTTATCTTTATATCTTTATAGTTTTCGTGTGAATGGGTCTTTTCTGAAACCTGGAATTTTCCTTTATCATTCAGATATTATTACATTTAGGGTTTCACATTATTGGAATTTGTTTGGAGATGTTTTGTTTGGTGTGTGTAGTGTACACAAAATAGAAAACCCAGCAGTAAGGAATCAACAAGAGCCTTCTGGTGCAGCCGTCAGAGCTGTTTAGAGAGCAGTACAATGATGTGATGAGGGAGAGAGAGGCTATGAAAAGAAACCTGGCTCTGGTCTCCTGACCATTGTTCTGGGCAAGCTGAAAACACTGTTATAGTGGCTTCGATTTGATTTATTCGCAAAACACACTTTCAAAATTGTCATGTGGCTCATTTGTAATGTGATTTAAAGCTGGCTAAGCATTTTTGTTTGTGCAGCTTTTTGTCATACTGTGCACTCCTAAAATAAATGTGCCAAAAGGGTTTTTTTTTTCAGTGATGCCATAAGAACCATTTTGGGTTCCTCAAAAAAACTTTCAGTGAATGGGCTGTAAAATAAGAGTCCAAACAGCTGATAAAAGCATCACAATAGTACACAAGTTATCCATACATCTCCAGCCCATCAAATAACATCTTGTGAAGTGAAAGCTATGTGTTTGAGAAAGACAAATCCATCATTAATTCGTAATTGGCCCAAATACCAGAAAATCCATAATAACACTATCTCTGGAAAGTCCATCCCCTGTTGTCCTGTCACATCAAAACCCACAAACATATTAGTTTTGCACTATTTTTGCTTGTAAACATTGTTTGATTTGTGCATATTTCTCAATTCAGATGAAACAACGTATGCAATATTATGGATGAAGGACTCTGTCCATGGAAGGAAAGGTTTGAAGTTAAAACAGCTTAATGGTGGATGGTTTATTACAAACATGCAGCTTTTTACTTCACAATATAATAATTGATGGACTGGAGTTGTGTGGATTATTGTGATGTTTTTATCAGCTGTTTTACTGACGGCACACATTCACTGCAGAGGATACACTGGTGAGCAAGTGATGTAATGCAATACATTTCTCCAAAACTGTTCCAATGAAGAAACAAGCTAATCATTTTTTGTTTTTTTAATCATCTCTTAACCGTAGATGCCAATAAAGAACCTTTATTTTCTGTATCTGCCACAGAAGAACATCAGAGAAAATACTCTTGAAAGTCTGAAGTGCTTTGTGTGTGAATGAAAGCACAAAAAGAGGAAGAGAGAGAATGAAATGACCTGCATGACCATGTGTCTCATTTGTTCGGTGGTCTCGAGCATGTAATTCCTTCATGCTGAATTTTAATAGGATAATGTACTTCATGTCTCACACAGTGCCACGCTTACAGGTCTTATGAACTACCTGTCAGAGGAATACATGAATATATAACACCATGAAGCATGATGAAAAACATAATCTGCACAAATCCTCAAGGATGAACTCCTATTTTCACACCTATTTTTATACTCAAATGGAATTGGCTAGTACAGTACAACACATACTTGTTCTAAAAGCGAAAGGTTACTAAAAATTAGCATGTCATCATTTTTCTGAGATACGGAAGCAGCTGTGTTGTATCTGAATTATCCTTATTGTGTACACATGAATATTCAATATGATAAAGAATTGCTTAAATTCTGATGAGCAAAAACCCTGTTCAATAACTTTTATATTTATTAAATGTCAAATAATTTATTATTTAATTTACCTATTAAATTATTTCATACGCCTCAAAGAATCACAAACAATTTTGCTTTATTTATTTTTCATTTATTATTGATTTATTGTTTATTGTTGAAGGCTTGGATATATAGTGTATTTTTAATATAACTAGATTTTCTGATACATATGTAGTTTTATCTGAATTATCTGTGCCCTCGAGCAAAATACGAAAAGATTTTTTCGGTCTCGTTGATGGAATACCGCCAGACATTGCTATAAGCTCATATTTGATATTGCATTGCATTATATTCAAAGGAGGTCTATATTCTTTTGAGACCAATTATTGCAGCTTACTCCAGGCCCCACAGGGGCCGCAATTACAATAGCAGACTCTTGTAATTGTTACACAGTGGGTCACAAAGGCAACTGGTGAGATCTGAACATTGACCTTTTTCTTCCAGGAAAGGAAATGTAACAGAAAAGAAATAGATTTGCTAGTGTTTGACAAACTACTGCAAAATCAGCATAACCATTTTTGTGCTGTTTGATCTGTATATTATGTAGAGCAGCTGGACATGCAGTCGTCATCATGCACACATTTGTTTTAAAAGGCTTAAAAAAACAAACTTAGCATATAAAGCCATAATAGAACGTTGCAAATGCTACAATAAAATACATTTAAAGTTAGTATAAGATGACAGGATTGACAGAGAAACAAGTATTTCTATGGAATCTACAAAAAGCAAAGTCTAAATAATTTTGAGTGGTTGCATGAAATCCTTGAATTGATGAATTGATAACAGCAAATTCAGCATTTTTAGTGCTCATTGATGAATTATGATGAATTGCCTCCATTACGGCGAGGGAACCCGCTTAGATCATTCAGCACCTACTTTATATGACACTTGTTCTGCCCATGATCCATTGGCAACTGTCCCCTGTTTGACACATGGAACCAATTTCATTGTAGTCTGATTCATCTTCATTTTTGTCCCAAAGCATTCCAGGCTATTATTTATGGTACATACAGTACTATGTCAGGGGGTCGTGTGTGTGTACCATCTCATTTTAAAGGGCAATTAAAGTTTACTCTGCAAGCCATTTCCTGACTGTTTAATGAACACTAACTGTCATCTCCACCAAAACATTCGTTCCAGCAATTAGTGCAAAATATCAGCGATGTTTCGACCCAGCTGATATTTTATTTAGGTTATGCCTCTGCTCAAAACTGCACAAATGTAGCTTGAATTAGACAGATTTTTATATCACTTTTAGAAAGTTTGCATGATATAGCCTACAGAATGGCTAGATTGGTTTGTTATTTGTATAAAAATAAGATGTTTTCGAGTTCTAGGATAGGCCTTTTAGAGATATTTTAAAATGAAAGGAATAGTGGTTTATCAAGACGATGAACAATGTTTTTGGCCATAGCATCTGAAATGAATGACAGGTATAATGTAACTTATTCTCCAGACATTTTTAAAGCAGAATCTTTGTCTAAAACAGTATCCTTGCACCCTCTGTTGAAAGACATTGCAACTGCATGTGAAAATGTATGTTTTTGTCTGATAGATAGATAGATAGATAGATAGATAGATAGATAGATAGATAGATAGATAATGTAAAGTTAGATTTGCATATATAAATTAAATAGTACAAGACAGACTGATAGATACAGGGAAGTTACTATAAATATCATAGCTCTATAATAGCAAATAGCGTAAAACAAGCTGATAGCTAGGTGTATGAGAAACCAGACTCAAATATCCACCGAAGATGTTTTTACACGGAGGAAGCACGTCATTGCAGGGCGGAAGTGTCATCTGACGTGGCATGAGGGGCGGAAACGCTTGTTTGTGTTTTGGTTCTAAAGGGGAAGTTGCGAGAGAGAAAGAAAGGAGGAGACTTGATCGGGGTTTGGTAAAATTCCCACTAACCTACCCCAATAATAAGGAAAACCTCTCAAAAATTTGAGCACTCCGTCGTCGGAAATCAGTTCACGGAACCTGTCGGCTGACATTCAGGTAAAAAGACACCGAATACCTCCGTTGAATGTGCCGTTTTCTGGTTTGGCGTATCCCTCAAGCTAGTTAGCCACTTTAGCTTGCTAAATTTCGTCAAAAATGTTACAGGCCCCTTGTCTTTATCCAACCTACATAAGTCATCAAACATGATCTCTTCAGCCTAATATATACATTATCCGTGCTCTTTTTCCTTAGAAGCGTGAATAACTTATGTGTTTATAAGTGGTATGCTTAGCTGAGGCTTATGTCGGAATGCAGTTTGGGTAGAAAAAAGGGTGGGAATGCTGGAGTTAAAGTGAAGTTGTTTATTTGCATCTTATCAGCTTATTATATTGTCCTTATTATCTGATTCTCAGAGCTATATGGCCGATCGCTGTGGTTTAACAGACTTGGCATCTGACATGATGTGGGCTGTCTTTGCGAGGAACAAGACAGCTTGTTTCTTGGCTTGAGGCTCAGGGGTGTGTTGAAAAATAGAGGAATTGTTTAAGTTGGGTGAGCTTAAGTCTAACCAATGTCGACTTGCTCTTCTTTAGAGTTATGAAGTGCTGTGATGTTGATAATACAGGTTTATTTTGGGTATATGATTCATGGACAGGATGACTGTGTGTCAACCTTCAACAGAAATCACAGGTTTGTTTTTGTTAGGCCTGTCATTAAAATGAGACCACAATCTGACCAGCAGCAGTTGATTAAAACCTCTTACAGGTGATGAGACTTTTGCAATGTCATGACTTGTTTCATAAGCTGTGCTTTTTTGTTTCACTTTGGAGTTTTGTATGTAAGCCGCTCTGAGAGAGTGTGAATAGACAAATGTGGTTGTTATATCAGCTGCTATACATACCAAATGGATGAATGCAGCAGATTTGGCATGGTTTGCATCTTAAACCAGACACACCAGGCTTGCTTCTTAAGGAGTTGGTTTGTGTCCTGTTATGTAGATAGAGATCTTGTTGTTGATTTGATGCGAGTGTCAAAGCAGGTCTTGGTTTCTCTTATAGAATGATCAGCTTATGATGATGCACCGCCACAGCAGCCACACGAGCATCAGGGGTCTGTTTTTATGTTCTCCTACTTCACAACAGCAGTAACTGTGCAGTTTTGACAGGGAACGTGTTTTCCTGCTGTTTTAAGCCTTGAGGTCACTGCCACAGTAAATGTCTATCAGACAGTTTTATTACCGTCCTTTGTGTTGATGGCTGCATCTCTGGTATTGTATCTAAGGTATGTGTAGTCATTCCGAAGGCTGAGGTACTTAATTGGGAAGTGACATGTTTCCCCAGCTGTTGAATTGTTGCATTGGGCTAAATGAGCTTGCTTGTTTTGACTGCTTACTCAGGACATTCTGTGCTAGAACGGGTTACCATGGCTACAGACATTTATTTCTGCAAGGATTTTCAGCAATGTTAAATTATGTGCAATAAAACAATTGTTTTCCGTGTTTTTGATGCATGATTACAGTCTGTAATGTCATGGAAAACTATTGAGTATATTATATCACTTATTTGAATATATTTTAAGATGTAATTAATTCCTGTTATTGTAATGCTGAATTTTTGTCACTCGTCATCACTCCAGTTTTCAGTGTCACATGATCTTTCAGAAAGTATTTTAATATGTTAATATGTCGCATTTCTTATTGTTAATGTTGAAAGCAGTTGTGCTGCTTAATATTTTGTGGAAACCGTGATACATTGTGTTTACTTTAAACTATTGTTCTTACCTGTGGTCTTAATAAACTACTATTCTTTTATTTTAAATGACCTCCTATTCATAATAATTCATAACTATCAGGGATGTAACGATTCACTCAACTCACGATTCGATTCACGATTTTGATTTCTCGATTCGATTCACGATTATTATTATTTTACAAAATGAGATTTAAGACAAATTATAAATTAAATGTGACCTTTTATTATTGCTTGGACAAAATGCTGCACATTTCTTTGTGAAATTGAAATATAACACTATAATAATATACTAATATAGCACTTGTAAATTATTGCTCTTTTGTTGGTTTTGATTGCTTCTATTGTCCTCATTTGTTGGACGCTTTGGACAAAAGCGTCTGCTAAATAACAAAATTTAAATATAATGTAAATGTAAATAACAAAACTACACTGAAATTTTAAAACAAGCCCCAAATCAAATAAATAAGTAACACAAATAAAAGAAATCTCTTCATATAAACAAAATAAGGCTTTGTCTGTGCTCTTTCCATTTAAAATGAGAGGCAACCACTGCATTTTAATCATGATCCAAACAAAGATGCTGCATACATGGAACATGAGCAGTTTTTAATCTAAATTACATCGTATAATTTCGAAATTTGAAGCAAAAATAGAATGGTTTGACTTCAGTTTTGTGAAACTATGCATAAAAA
>NW_015536540.1:65028-65254 GCF_001515605.1 Sinocyclocheilus anshuiensis
TGACTTCAGTTTTGTGAAACTATACATAAAAAATATCTGCATGAAACAGAAACTGCAGATGAGCTGAACGAGATGCAGATGCACTCTCTGCCAGCAGGCGGCGCTTAAAGCTTTTCCTTGGTTTCCGCTGTAAACAAAGCAGCACTGCACTTATGAACCGCAATGATACAGTGTTTCCTTGGTTACTGCTGTAAACAAAGCAGAGCTGCGCTTATGAACAGCAATG
>NW_015536540.1:65399-76271 GCF_001515605.1 Sinocyclocheilus anshuiensis
CTCGTCAGTGAACAACGGCTCTGTGTAGTTAATGCTGCTCAATGTGAAAGCACGCACGTGATGGAGATTTACTGCTGATTACAGAACCGGCTTTCTGACAAGATGCGCATTAAATATCGCATGCGATTTATCGTGCAGCCCTAAATTATATTATATTATGTTATGTTATATATATGTCTGAATGAATAGATCATTCTGAATCTAAATGATTTTTAAAAATTCTTACCCAGTAATGACAAAGTCATAGAATTTTGGTCTAGAAGTACAGGAACCTTGATTATCATAGTGAATTGTATCATTTAGCAAAACAGTGTAATTGGCAGTGTAGTTGTAATAGTGTCATATATTCAGCTGAAAGGTATAAAATATGACTGAGATGTGTAAATCAAACTATATTTTTGTTTAATCCAGTGTTTTTTAGTCTAAAAATGTGCATGTCTCAAACCAAAAATAGCATTTGAGTTACTAGCCGCTGTCACTGTAGCCAAGATGAGCGATTCCCCGTACGAGAGCTCTGAATAGAGAAAAAAAAGCGAAGAATGAAAAGATCTTTGTCTATAGTCAACATGAAAGTGCTCTTTTTCATTTCTCTTTTTTTGGTTACATGTTGTCCTGTGCAGCCAGTACTGGGACAGCTCTCAGTGTGTGTGTGACCGCTTAAAGGAGACGGGGTGATTGACGACTGTCATGGCCAATAGGGGAGGAGCAACACGCCCCAACGGGTCCAACGCAGGCAATAAGATCTGCCAGTTTAAACTGGTCTTGCTAGGAGAGTCGGCTGTGGGAAAGTCCAGCCTCGTACTGCGCTTCGTCAAAGGGCAGTTTCATGAGTTTCAGGAAAGCACAATAGGAGGTAGAGGATTTTTGTATTTAAATTTATGTGTACCTGTTTGCACATGTTCTCAACGGCTTTTCTCTTTTGCTTTCAGCGGCCTTCCTTACACAGACGGTGTGCTTGGATGACACAACGGTAAAGTTTGAGATTTGGGACACAGCTGGACAGGAGCGCTACCACAGTTTGGCCCCCATGTACTATAGAGGTGCCCAGGCTGCCATTGTAGTTTATGACATCACCAATGAGGTGAGCAGTTTTGTTTTTAAAGCTCTTCATGAATGTTTTATACTGTGACTAACTTACTGTCACATTTCTCTGTTCTGCTTCTGTTATTGTGCCTTTCGCTTTCTTCACCTTGAAGGAGTCGTTTGCAAGAGCAAAGAACTGGGTTAAGGAGCTTCAGAGGCAGGCCAGTCCAAATATTGTCATCGCACTGTCTGGGAACAAGGCTGACCTTGCCATCAAGAGAGCTGTGACCTTCCAGGTATACATGACTTCACAACAAGACCAAAGAGAGTTTTTATATCTGACCATCGCTGTCTCCCTCACCTGAGCTGGTTTGTTTCTACAGGATGCTCAGTCTTATGCAGACGACAACAGTTTGTTGTTCATGGAGACGTCAGCAAAGACTTCCATGAATGTCAATGAGATCTTCATGGCCATTGGTAAGGTTTTACCACAACAGTGATGATTTAAAGTATTTATAAGATCTTGGAAATGCAACATAGTATTCTTTGTGATGCTTTGGTGCTGAGGTGTATTATTAATTATTATCGCATTCTTATCTAATAATACTTGATTTCGAATTTATTTAGAAAGAATTCATTAAATAGATCAAAAAAAGTTTTTTTAAAGGTTTTAATTTAAAATAAATACAGTTCTTTTCAGCTTTCTATTAATCAGAGAATCCTGAAAAAAATGTTTCACGGTTTCCAAAAAATACTAAGCAGCACAACTGTTTGCAACATTGATAATAATGAGAAATGTTTCTTGAACACCAAATCAGCACATTAAAATAATTTCTGAAGGATCATGTGACACCGAAGTTTAGTGCAATGTCTGCTGAACATTCAGATTTGCCATCACAGGAATAAATTTATTTTTAAAATATATTGAAATAGAAAAGAGTTTTTTAAACTGTTATAATATTACTGTTTTTACTGTGTTTTTTTAATCAAATAAAGTCAATCTTTATGAGCATAAGAAGCAACTTTCAAAAACATTAAGAAGTGTTATAGGGTTCATTTCTTGTTTTGTGTCTCTTCAGCGAAAAGGTTGCCTAAGAATGAGCCCCAAGCCGCAGGAGCCAACAGTGGACGGAGTAGGGGCGTGGACCTCACAGAGACAGCCCAACCCACTAAGGCCCCCTGCTGCAGCAACTAATGCAAAACAAATCCCCCCTCACCAAACTCTGTTACCGCAACAACTAACGCCATGTCCCGCCCTCCAACTTGGTTTTTGACTAACTAATGAAATGCCTCCGCTTTCCCCATTTTCCACAACTCTCTTACACTGTAACAAAAGCTCTGCCCTGACCATGTAGCTGCGGTGTTTTTGTTTTGTTGTTTTTCTGTAAAGACCCAGGCCTCTTACTGCAATATATGCCGTCACAGATATCCATAAAAAAAAAAAAATTCTCTGAATGCCATTTGCCTGACCTGGACGAAAGGGGTGGGGCCTCTGCAAAGGTTCACCTGCCCCGTCATAATTCAGAGCTCTACAGTCGCTTCTTTTTCTCAAATCTGTTTTTCATCTTTTTTTATGATTTAGTTTGATAGAAATGTACTTTTCAGAGTAATGGATGCATGTATCACTACAAAGCCTGAAAATGGTAAATCAAAGTTTTAACTTTATCAAATGGCAAACATGGTGAGAGAGGATGTGACAAGTTACCCCGGCCCCTTTGCTCCACCCCGTCTCATTTCCCTGCTTTTTCCCTCTCGTTCTGATTCTGGATGTCCCAGCGGCTCTGTTCAGTGGCAGACTGCCCACTTCCTGAGGCTGTGCCGCCAACAAAAAGCCCACCTCCTTCTTAACCACACACACATAGCCAAGATCCCGCCTCCTTGTTATTCTCTCACCAGTTAGCAAGCCTTCACTTTTTTGTCAGCTTTATTGGCACCGTCCTATAACTGAGTGAATATGTGGCTGCGCTTTCATTCAGCATAAAAGGCGTAAGCTAAAAAAACGTCTACATAAGATAAGTAACTTCCCTTTCACAAACATGCACCAGTCACGCTCGCATTCTTCTGGTTCTAACTCACCCAGGTGTTTCTTACTCCATGCCTTGCACTAATTTTTGGTCTTGATATTATCTCTTGCAAGTACAGCCAGAGTGATATAAATATATATAAATAATTTACTGTAAATAGGGTGTTGCAATGTATTCGTCTTTTCCATTTAGTGTTGCAGGACTAATGCTTGATAGGGAGCTAGTATAATCATTAAAAAAAACAATTGTACAGTAACCAAGAATTGCTTTGATAGGGGGTTGGAGTTATGTTTCTTTTTTCACAAATGGTTAAATTATAATCAATGGTGGTCTTATAAAAATGTATGTAGTGTTATTAACAACAACAACAAAAAAAAGCTTTTTTTTAGTGGTCTGTTTTGTAATTTTCATGGGAAAGCAAAAACCTTCACAAATGTTTTTGTCACTAAACAGTGTCCACATCAACAGATTATGATAGTTCTTCTTCTGCTTTTCTTCCCAGTATCGGACAACACATACACTTTTAACATTCTCTCGATCTTCTACCTTTCAGGATACCACATAAATTTCGCTGCTATATTCACTTTTTTTTTTTTTTTTTTTAAGCATTCCCCCTTTGAGACTAAAAATGCAGTTACCTAAATATTACTGTTAATGTATCAAATAAATTTCTTATAAATGATATTGATAATATTGTGTGTTCAGAGGGCCAAATTAACTTCTAGTCTTTTCACTGAGTGGAATTCCCATTACAGTATGGATTCTTGTGTATTAGCATTTGTTTGTGATAATGACCCATAATAAGTAAATTGTACCTTGAGTCACAACACCTTATTTGTTTGCTCATAAAGGACTGATTGCTGATTTTATTCTATGACTGATTGCAGATAAGCTTCATTTTACAAAGTGTTTTCCTATTTTCTTATAGTCATACCTGTTTGTTTTATGATTACCTGTGTTTTAACATATTTAAATCCCATTGTTTTTGTGTTATTTATAAACTATATATAGTTTAAGTTTTAGTAATTTATGTGTTTTTGCCATTTTATTCGTTTATATATTTATACATAGTGTTCATTTTTATTTTAGTTGTAATTTTTAGTTTTAATTGGTTTTTAATTTAAAATTTCAGTTAGTTGCAAAGGCAAAAATTATATTTTTCATCAGATTTTCATCTAATTTTTATATTTTATTTTCAGGCTTTAATAGTTTTAGTTTTATCTAAGCCCCTAAGCGTGCAACTGCTGTTTAACCTGAAGTTAAACCCTTTTCATGTAACTTTTGGAGGGGTCTGCAAGTGTAAAGTATGTTTACTAAAGAGATGACATTAGGACTAGGCCCTGATTGTATCAAAAGCATGTTATTCGTGCAAGTGGCTTCACATTCAGATCACTGCTGATAAAAATACCTTAAACCAGCCTAAGATGGCCTGGACTTTTTTTAGCAGGTCAGATTGGGAGGCCAGCTTCCAGACCAGTTAAACCAGCTTGTTCAGGATGGTAGACCAATGTTTAGCAGGACTATTGTCAAAACAGTTATTTTCGAAGCAATAATGTCTCTACAAACCATGTCTAACGCTTTTAATGTATTTGGCCTTGAAAGGTTCGTTTAGAAACGACATATTTGTATCATTCTCCGAATCATAACGGGATATTAATTTGTGCCTCCCCTAGCGGAGACAAGGCGGATTTACAATGTCAAATAAAAAAGCAGGGATGAACGCCATGTCTGATCCCGCTGTTGAGGGGTAGAGAGAGCGAATACATCGGGCGGACTTCGAGGATTCGAGTCGCAGCGCGGAAGCAGGCTCGATGTCGGAGAGCGCGGGGATTCCTCAGGGCTCCCCGGCGGTGGGTGCAGCGGGCTCGGCTGCGACTGCGCCAGGGGTCGGTGGAACCGAGTGTTCGGGCGCTGCTGTCGGTTCTGCACGTATCGCCGTCAAGAAGGCGCAGCTCCGCTCCTCCCCGCGTCCGAAGAAACTGGAGAAACTCGGTGTATATTCCTCGTGCAAGGTACAATAGAGATGTAAAAACATTGTTTACGTCTACAGTGCAAAGGAAAGACTCGCTTTTATTTGTTAGCTGATAGCTGAAACTAGCGGTTACCTTACTTTACCCACTCTTGAATTTGCAAGCACAGCACAAAAAGACATGGCTTTGTCTGTCATTCTTCTAAACTGCGAATGTGTTTTTTTTTCGTGCTTTAGCCACTTAAATGAATGCACAGCAAAAATATATTAATGAACTCGTCATTTCCGTGATCCGCAGAGATAATACCGCTGTGTTTGCCAATAGTGGGCAAGATGACGTGAACATTGGGTGCGCTTGGCGGGTTGTTAATTAATTTTTTCTTTTAGCAATGAATGCATATTTTTAAATTGTATTTTGCCAAGTCAGACAAAAGTTTCGTGGTGCTTTGGTGCGATAGTTCTGCCGGAACGGGAGACACAATCTGAAGTTGATTGCTCAAGAGGAGAGAGTCTTTGTTTTGACAGGATGACAGCTGCTAAAGGGACGTAGTTTGTTGCCGGGGGCGGAGTCTGTTGCTGGGGGGCGTTGTCTGCTCGTTGTTGACAGATCAGGCACACGAAACATATTGGAGGCCCTCAAATGTTGAAATATTTAAATAAATCGGGAAATACTTAAAGGGGTCATATGATGCGATTTCAATTCTTTGGAGTGTTACAAGCTCTTGGTGCATAAAGAAGATCTGTAAAGTTGCAAAGACTAAAGTCTCAAATCCAAAGAGATATTCTTTATAAAAGTTAAGAGTCAACCACGCCTACCTAAAACGGCCGTTCTTTTTAGCAACATCATATGACCCCTTTAATTGAATTAATTAAACTATTTTTATTTAAAATTATTAAAGAACCAAAAAGTACATTGTATTTCATTATAGCTTTATTTTTGACTTGATTTATTTTCATTCTATTTCAATTTGTTTTTTATTTCAGCAAGAAGGTTGTGTCTCTTAATTTTCGATTTTAGAGTTACACTCCGCAATAGTGGGCATCACTTTCAAACTTGAGTGTGTTTAGACATGTTTCAACATTTATTTAATGATTTATTTTTCTAGTAAGTTTAAGTAATTTTGGCCCTTCATAGAGTCCATCAGCATAAATGAAGCAAGGCTAAATAGTCCTGGAAATCAGGAATTTTCTATGGACTTAATTCAATTTTTGATTCATGAATAAAATAGTAATAAATAATGTATACAAGAGTCTAATGGTTTCTGTGCAGTACTTTAATATAGTGTATGAACATATTCCTAAAGTAGTCATTTTACTGTCTTATTTTGTGGCTGATCTTTTTCATTCTCATACAGGCTGAAGGAGCTTGTAAGTGTAATGGCTGGAAGAGTCAAAACCCACCTCCAACTCCGCCCCCTCCAACCCCGCCCAGGGCTGAGCAGCCAATTGTTGTTAACTTAATGGAGCCCTGCAGAAGCTGCAGCCACGCCCTCGGTAATGACTGTTTGTGTAATAGTAGAGCACAACAGCAGAGTTCAGGAAGATGAAATCCCATTCTTGTTATCCATAGAGAAATGAATGTTTAGTGTTATAATATATAAACCTGTCAAGAAAGGCCTACAATGAGTCAGGCTTGTTAAGTGATAGTCTATTCACTCAAACAACTTAAACTACATATTTGAATATTTTGCGGTAAACTTTAAGTATATGGTGTTTTTTTTTAATATTTGAAATCAGTTACTTACAGTCAGCAGTTTTATATTGTACTGTTTATGCTTCAGCTATGTCAATGGCAATGCTTCTTACTAAGTCACAATTTTATTCTTTTGTGATTACTGGCCAGCTGACCATGTGACACACCTGGAGAATGTGTCGGAGGAGGAGATGAACAGACTGCTTGGAATTGTGCTGGATGTGGAGTACTTGTACACATGTGTCCATAAAGAAGAGGATCCTGACACTAAACAAGTTTACTTTTCTCTCTTCAAAGTGAGTTCTGTTGTTGCACATTGTGAAGTGGTGGTTACATGCGCTCCAGTGTGTGAAATATAAAAAATATCGTTCACTGAATGAAATAGTGATTATTCTGTTTATGTATTACAAGTCATGTAATTAGCAAAACTCTGGGGTCAGTAAAATTTGCAATGTTTTTGAAATAAGTCTCTTATGCTCACCAAGGTTGCATTTATTTGATCAAAAATACAGTAAAGGGATTAATATTGTGAAATATTATTACAATTTTAAATAAGTGTTTTTTTATTTTAATGTATTTTAAATATAATTTATTCCTGTGATGGCAAAGCTGAATTTTCAGCAGCCAATAATTAAGCCTTCAGTTTAACATGAGATTTCATGTTGATTTGGTGCTCAAGAAACAATTAAAAACAGTTGTGCTGGAAACCATGATACATTTTGATACAGGATTCTTTGAGGAATAGATAGTTCAAAAGAACAACATATATTTGAAATAGATAGCTTTTGTAACATTATAAATGTCTTTACTGCCACTTTTGATCACTTTTTAATGCATCCTTGAGTTGCTGAATAAAAGGATTAATTTCTTAAAAAAAAACTGACCTGAAATTTTTGAACGGTAGCGTATATTAATATGTATTTACATTCTGATGTGTTTAATCTGTTTGCGACTATTTGTCAATCTTACCTACCTGTATTTGTTGAAAATGTCTTAGTTGCTACGGAAATGCATCCTGCAGATGGGAAGGCCTGTGGTAGAAGCTCTGGAAAGCCCACCTTTTGAAAAACCAAGCATTGAACAGGTAGCTGCTTAAATTGCGAGGCTGTAATCTCCATAGGTAATGAATAATGGACGATCAGTATGCATTTCATCAACGTCTCATTCTTCAACATTTATTAAACCCCTCAGTCTGGAATATTTGGTAACAATATTTGGTCAACTTTTTCTTCACATCACATTTAAACATTATGTCAGTATCAGGAAGTGTAAAAGTGCAAATAAAGATAAATCTCCTATAAGGTCAATAGTGGCTTTATTCTGAAACGGGGCATTTTGTGGAACCGCTGATGTTTTAAACAACATTGTTTTCTTGGTTTGTATATAGACAGTGTACTTTGCTTGTGATGCACGAATCAGAGAGATACCAAACAACCCTACACACATTCCTGACATCCTTGTAGCTGGTGTCACTCATACATTTTTTTCGTGTGTTGTTGTTGCAGGGTGTGAACAACTTTGTGCAGTACAAGTTTAGCCACCTACCGTCAAAAGAGAGGCAAACCATTGTGGAGCTCGCAAAGATGTTCCTCAACCAGATCAACTACTGGCAGCTAGAGACGCCCTCACAAAGGAGGCAAAGAGCACCTGATGATGATGTGGCTGGTTATAAAGTAAATTACACCAGGTGAATGCTAGTTTAGTTGAGTTTAGGGGCACCTAAGAGAGGGGTGGGTCTCATTTTCCATAGAGGAGCAAAAATTAAATTTTTTTCTCTTCTGTTTTGCACATTATTGTCATTTAAAGATAACGTGAAATAACAATTGGCTTTGTTTATTTTCCTAAAGTGCCAATATTATGCACATTTACAAGCCTTAATTTTATTTTTGGGGTCTGCTAGAAAACATTTACATGATTTAAAGTTCAAAAAACACATTATTTCTCTCATATTGTACATTTCTTCAGCACCTCTTTCCACCTTCTTCCTGAAATTCTCTTATTTTCTTCATTTAAAGCCTGACTTTCTGAAAAGCCCAGTTTAAGGTCCTGAGCCTTCATGAGCATCTATAGATAGTATTAAATCTATATTAATTATGACTTCTTTATTGAAAGTCCATACAAAGTTTTTTGCCTTCGCAACAAGAATTTTTTTTCTCCTCAGCATAGCGAAATCATCAACTATTCTTTGTGGGCGGGCTGAAGTAGCCAGTAGGCGGGTATTATGCAAATATGTAACATAGTGATGTAGCAAAGTCTTTGTAATCGACCTTACTCAGGGTTGTGCCATATTTAATTTTTGACTGGAATAAAAACGAGGCTGTGAGGAATAGAAGTACAGTGTTCAATGGATTGTACAGTTGTTAAACAAAATACAGATGGTTAAATTGACAAAACGTCTTTTTGAAAATACTTTCAGGGGACAAAAACTCCATAAAATAGTTTTGAAAGTTCTAGGACCTTTGATCTAGGACCTTTATACAGTGCATGTCATTGTAAAGACCAGACCATAAGTCTATCCCTCCATTTAATACATATTTCTGGTCTTCTTGTGTGTTTGTGTTGCAGGTGGCTGTGTTATTGTAATGTGCCCCAGTTCTGTGACAGTCTCCCTCAGTATGAGGCCACACAGATTTTCGGCCGCACTTTTCTACGCTCTGTGTTCACTGTTATGAGGAAACAGCTGCTGGAACAGGCCCGGCAGGAGAAAGACAAACTACCACCTGAGAAACGCACACTCATTCTTACACATTTCCCCAAGTAAGCACGCAGTGCAACCACATAGACAGAACTTTCCACAAATAACAGGTCCATTATGTGAATATGTGTGTGTTGTGCGCAGGTTTTTGTCTATGCTGGAAGAAGAGGTTTATAGTCATAATTCGCCTATCTGGAGTGAAGACTTCATGGTTCGTTTATCAGGTGGACAGATTCCCACAGGTGATTAGCAATGTTAGAGTTAATTTTATTCAGTTGTATGCATCACATGGCTATGTAAACAGACTTTTCTCCTCTCTGATTGGTGCAGTGATCAGCGCTCCACCCGTGACCCACCCCATGTACTACAGCAGTAGTCCCGCCCCAGTGGAGCTGGTTGGAGGAGGCAGTGTGAGCCCGGCCCGGAAAACAGCATCCACTTTGGAGCCCAATTCAGGTATCAACTTATTTAATGACATTTTATTCAGTACCTTCGTCATTTATGTAGTCTTAATGATGAATCTAAATAATTGTTCAAAAGTTTGGGGTCAGTAAAGTTGTGTGTGTGTTTTTTTTTTTTTTTTTTTTTTTAAAAAATAATATTTTTTTTCCAGCATATATTATATTATATTATATTATATTATATTATATACACTACTGTTCAGAATTTTTTTTTTTTAAGAAATAATACTTTTATTCAGCAAGGATGTATTAAATTGATCAAAAGTGACAGTAAATACTTGCACAAAAGCAGCATATAAAATCGGCATATAAAATATGATTTTATATCGGTATATAAAAATGATTTCTGAAGGATCAAGTGGAATAATGGCTGCTGAAATTTCAGTATTGGCATCATAGAAAAATTGTAATTTTAAAATGTATTAAAATAGAAAATAATTATTTTAAATTGTAATAATATTTCACAATATTACAGTTTTTACTGTATTTATTAACTTAAAGTACCCCCTGAGATTTTAAGTTAATATTACAATCATTTAACTTAAATGTAATGTGCAGTTTATTGATGAAGAAGACATGCATGTAAACTTATAAAATTAAATAACAAAATGTGAGGGTTTTATTTTTAAAGAAATGTAAAAATTATTATTATTTATAATTATACAGTTATAATTTATAATATTTACTGGGGATGCACCGATACCACTTTTTCCAGTACTCGCCCGATACCGATACTTTTATTTTTTTGTACTTGCCGATATCGAGTACCGATACCAATATTTTTATTGCATTTGTACATTTTTTAAATATTGGGTACAGAAACCAAAAGAGTATGTATAATGTTAGTTGATATGACAAGTTAAACTGTGTCAGAACAAATTCAGCTTGATAATGTTAGATAACTTTGATAGAAAGGTATGAAAGGTATGACAATCAACCAAAAATTAGACAGCTGTTAGTATGACAGTATTTACACAACCATGAATACTTTGTCGGGCAACCTTTAG
>NW_015536540.1:78031-106880 GCF_001515605.1 Sinocyclocheilus anshuiensis
TGCACGTATTTGTACTGATGCAGAATAGTACAGCCTAGCGCATTTCACACAGGCTGCTAGATTCACTTTCGCCAGAAAGTCGTGTACGCCTAAGGTTGAAAATAAAAGATGTTTATAGTGAACGCCCCTATAAATGGTTTTATTTTTACAATTTAGATTTAATCCAAATGATGCATGTGCTAAGTGAGCGAACATCAAAGATCACACAACAGAAGTGCGCGCGCTCTCTCTCTCTCTCTCTCTACACTCGACAAGCTCGCGCATCTGCGCCGCCGCGCACTCAATCCACTCAGCGTGCTTTGTTTATCAGCTCGCGCACATCAGCTATACAGACGTTAATACTGAATGTTTAACATTATATTCATTGCATACATATACTTCGTAGTAGACATCCTTAACTCCATTCTGCTGTCTGTTGTTCTGTTTTCGGTGTTTCATTGTCTGAATATGGCACTTAACACATGCTGTGTGGTATCGGCGTTTGGTATCGGGGCATTTTAACGAGTACGAGTACAAGTACAGGAGCTCAGTATCGGGCCCGATACCGGTGCATCCCTAATATTTACACTCTCTGTGTGAGCGTATCATTGTTAGTCTTTACATATGTTAATATTTAATGTAAATCTAAGTTGATGTGTTTAACTTAAGAGATTTGTTGTATGTAAAATATAATATACAACTCCAAAAATATATATATATGTATATGTATATGTATGTGTATGTATGTGTGTGTGTGTGTGTGTGTGTTTGTGTGCATGCTGCAGATAGCTGATGTGTTAAAGTTGCTAAACCTTATTGAATCAGATTAGAGGGTCTTAATAGATTTGACTCTATGCACATATGTAGGTGGAGAAAAGCGAAAGTCTTCTGAGCCGTTGTCTCACGAGGACAGCAAACGACCCCGTGTGGTTGGTGACATTCCTATGGAATTAATTAATGAAGTCATGTCTACAATTACAGACCCTACTGCCATGCTGGGACCAGAGGTAAACAGTGTGTTTAATTTGTTTTTTATATCATAGATGGTTGTACAAAACTCATATCATAGGGACTAGAGCAAAAACAGTCCTTTATTCTGTCTTTCTCTCAGACCAGTCTTCTCTCTGCTCATTCTGCACGTGATGAAGCTGCTCGATTAGAGGAGAGGCGTGGCGTCATCGAGTTCCATGTCATTGGAAACTCCCTCAACCAAAAGCCCAATAAGAAGATCCTCATGTGGCTTGTTGGTCTGCAGAACGTCTTCTCACACCAGCTGCCCCGCATGCCTAAAGAATACATCACACGCCTCGTCTTTGACCCGTATGTTTGCTACCACCATTAACCATTTTAATGTACTTAAAAGGCCAATTCGCACAGACAAACACCAACAAACAAGTTGGCTGTTGGATTTAAAATTTTCTGAAAATTAACTGTCATGTTCACACTGCCCCAACAGACACCAACAAACACTCACTGAACTTGTTCAGTCAGGTGAAAACAAACTCCGAGAACAGCAGTAGACGCCAACAGGGGTAACACACTGATCCAACAAAACCCAACAAACATTTTTGTTGGCGTTTGTCTGTGCGGTGTGAATTTGCCTTAAGACTTTAAAAGTCTGACTCTGATGCCTATAGTAACAGGCCTACTGTAGAGGATTGAAGCTTTAAAAACTGGTGTTTTCTGTCATTTTAAAGGGATAGTTTACCCCAAAATTAAAATTGTCATCATTTACTCACCCTCATGTTGTTCCAAACCTGTACATGTTTCTTTCTTCTGTTCAACATAAAAGGAGATATTTTGAAGTAACCAAACAGTTACTGGTAGCCACTGACTACCATAGTAGGGAGATAATACTATGGAAGTAGGGGTGTGCGATATATATCGTCTACAATAATATCCTAATTGTTGTTTAAACGATATGCGTTTTTGACATTATCGAGTATATTGCAAAAACCAAACGAAAACACACCCAGAGAGTGCACGCATACAGATAATATGTAGGTTAGACCAGTGTTTCCCAACCGGGGTGCCGTCTGTCGAGAGCAGGGGTGCCGTGTAAAAAAATCATTTTTTAATATAGCCTACTGATTGCCACCACTGATGGACAAATTTTTTTAATAATATTAAAAATATCTGTATGACATTATATTCTGCAGTTCTTCCCTGTTGTACCGAATATCTATACTTTTCAAATTATCATATCGAAGTTAGAAATTCAAATATTGTGACAAAATTAATTTTGTAGGGTGCCACAAGTTTGTTAAAATTTCCAAAGGGTGCCGCGACTAAAAAAAGGTTGGGAAACACTGGGTTAGACTACTGCATGAGCACATTTAAAGTTGACGGTTTCACTGCATTATTTAGTCTATTAAAATACATTTAGAATTCCTCAAAATGCAAGATAAGGGGAAAAATATGCCCCCGTATGACTTGTCATTATATGTCGTTTATATTGGTCTCATCTGATATAGTTAATATCACATAAAGATCACACAAAAATATTTTCACAAATGTGATATAGATTTTTTTTAAAACAGTCCAATAAACGAGAAGTTAATATTAACTGGGTCAACAGTTCCTGTTTTTGTTCTATTTCATTAAAGGTCATATGATGCGATTTCAAGTTTTCCTTTCTATTTGGAGTGTTACAAGCTGTTCGTGAATAGATAAGATCCCTAAAGTTGCAAAGACTAAAGTCTCAAACCCAAAGAGATATTCTTTATAAAAGTTAAGACTCGTCCATGCCCTCCTAAAATGCCTCGTTTAAACACGCCCCCACATGTCTACGTCAATGTGTGGGAAGATTTGCATAACGCCGCCCAAATGTTCACACAAAAAGAAAGAAGGCGTAACTTTATTGTTGCTGCCACCGCCGCCGCCATGTTGTGAAGATGCTGTGTGTTTCGTTGCGAAAGCAAAAATGCTTTGTTTGGCCTTCCAAAAGAGGACACGACTAGAAATCAGTGGTTAAGTTGTATTTACAACTCTGTTCCAGAACAGTTCAATCCAAATATTCAGATGTGTGCAGCTCCGGGACACGGCATCACAGTATGGTAAAGGCGGTAACATTTCCATCACACACTTGAGGTATTCGGCCAATCACAACGCACTGGATAGCTGGCCAATCAGAGCACACCTCGCTTTTCAGACCGATGAGCTTTGTAAAAATCGACGCGTTTCAGAAAGGCGGGGCATAGAGGAGAAACAATAATGTTCAGTATTTGGAAAAGAATGTGTTCTTTGAACCTTAAACCGCATAAACACATTTCATTACACCAAATACACCAAATAATGTTCTTTTTAGCAACATCATATGACCCCTTTAACAAAAATAGTTTCAAACAAAGCCACAGCAGAACAGTTTTACGTCTCTGAGCAACACACAACAGTGTTTCGTTACTGAATCAATCAGCCGTTTGAAAGAATCGGTTGAATGAATGACTCACTGACTCACCCAAAATCTTTTACAATTTTGTTGATACTGATTTAATTTTATTGGTAACAGCCCTATAGTTGGACAATAGGGCTGTTCTAGTTGTAACAGCCCTATTGTATTATTATTTATATTTATTGATTAAATTTAAGAATTTGAGACAAAAGATAATGCATACATTTAATTAGCTTAGAAATAAATTGGCCTTATAAATGTAAAAATGCCCATAAAAGCTAAAAATCTATTTAAACTTATTGGAAAAGTAAATTTCTGTTACTCCTGCAAACTAATCACGCACAGAATAAGAAGAATATCAAAAGCAGCAGTCCTAGACCTGCCAAAATACCAGCACAATAACATGCTCAGCAAAATATCGTCTAATAAAATGATCTAATTAATTAAAATTCCAGAAAATATTGAGGTATATATATTTTTTGTCATTATCACACCCCCCTATATGGAAGTCAATGGCTACCAGCAACTGTTTAGTTACCACCATTCTTTAGAATCTCCTTTTTTACGTTCAGAAGATGAAAGAAACTCATACAGATTTGGAAAAACGTGAGGGTGAATAAATGATGACAGATATTCATTTTTGGGTGAACTTAAACAGTCAATTTGTTAAATTAAGAGGTAAATTGTATTTTAATTGTTTAATCTGGTTAATGTTAACCTCTTGCTTCCTGTAAACTGTGACATAACGTTGTGATGAGTCAATGCATTTCCTCTTTATACAGGAAACACAAGACTCTGTCTCTGATTAAAGATGGCCGTGTTATTGGGGGAATCTGTTTCCGGATGTTTCCAACTCAGGGCTTCACTGAGATTGTGTTCTGTGCTGTCACCTCCAACGAACAAGTCAAGGTATGTACTGTGATGCATTCCCATTATTATTTGTTATTATTCTTTCTCACTCATTGCTAGCTTGACCTTTACTCATTTGATTGTTATTTAAGGGTTATGGGACTCACCTCATGAACCATCTGAAGGAGTATCACATCAAGCACGAAATTCTCAACTTTCTCACTTACGCTGATGAATATGCCATTGGCTACTTCAAAAAACAGGTCAGTGCTCTATTAGTTCCATGACACAAAATACAACTAAAGTGGATGGTGAATTATATTGCCAAGCTCCAAAAATGACAAAAAGTGTGGATGTTCTGCTTACCATCTTCTTTTGTTTCACAAATGAAAATGAAATGAAAACTAATGTAATATTTTTAATAAGAATATGATGAAGAAGAACAATGCTGGGTTATAACAACATGAGGATAATAATGATGAGTTTTTTTTAGGTACTATCGCTTTAAGTATATGTCCATATTCTTATTTTGTTTCTCTTGCTTCATGTCAGGGATTCTCTAAGGACATTAAAGTGCCGAAGTCAAAGTATGTGGGCTACATTAAAGATTATGAGGGGGCCACACTCATGGGCTGTGAACTGAACCCCTGCATCCCTTACACTGAGTTCTCGGTCATCATCAAGAAACAGAAAGAGGTCTGTGTGTGTGTGTGTGTGTGTGTGTGTGTGTGTGTGTGTGTGTGTGAGAGCATGAGATCTGAGGTGTGTCAAAGAGGTTACACAGTATGGTAAATTGCATCATTTTGTTATTGCCTAAAGGCTTTTCTATCTCTATCTTACCCTCTCTCTCAGATCATTAAGAAGCTTATAGAGCGCAAGCAAGCACATATTCGGAAAGTCTATCCTGGCCTATCCTGTTTCAAGGAGGGAGTTCGTCAGATTGCCATTGAGAGCATTCCAGGAATCCGTATGTCACTTATGTAGTTTTAGATAAAAAAAAAAAACGAATAAAAAATGTATAATAATGTACTGTATGTATAAAAATGTATAATAATAATATTAATAAAATATTTTATGTAATTCTTTAATAACAATAATACCATTTTAATAATAAATATTACCATTTTAAATAAATGTGTTCTATTTGAATATATTTTAAAATGCACTTTATTCCTATAATGGGAAAGCTGAATTTTCAGCAGCCATTGCTCCAGTCTTCAGTGTCACATGATCCTTTAGAAATCATTCTAATACACTGGTTAAAATGACTGTTTTCTATTTTTATATATTTAAAAATGTGATTTTATGGGATGGCAAGGCGGAATTTTCAGCAGCCAGTCTTCAGTGTCACATGATCCTTCAGAAATCATTCTTATATGTTCATTTGCTGCTCAATAAACATTTCTTATCATTCTCAATGTTAAAAACAGTTGTGCTGCTTAATATGTTTTTGTGGAAACAGTGATGTCAGGATCCTTTGATGTATGCATACTTCAAAAGAACGGCATTTAAAAAAAAAAAACAAATCTAAAATTCACTGTCAATTTTGATGTATTTCATGCATTCTTTGCAAAATAAAAGTATTAATTTAAAGTATTAAGTACTTTTGAACAGTACTGAATAAATATTAATTTTATTTAATATTTATTTCATAGTAAATATATTTAAATCAATAATAAATTGAATTTAAACGTTACTGTTTACTTGTCTTTGGACAGGTGAGACGGGCTGGAAGCCTTTAGGGAAGAGGTGAGTGTGTATCTGAGTCACAGCTAAACAAATCTTATGTAAACATGTAGTTTGTTTCATGTTGTGTACTTTTTCACAGCAAAGAGCTGAAGGATCCAGACCAGTTGTACAGCACCTTAAAGAACATCTTACAGCAGGTCAAGGTAATATCTCTATTGCTTACATGTTTCAAAAATTATATTTATGAAATAAAACGACTAATTAGGAATATGTATTGTACTCCTCAGTCACACCAGAATGCATGGCCCTTCATGGAGCCTGTAAAGAAGAACGAGGCACCTGGTTATTATCAAGTCATCCGCTTCCCTATGGGTACGCAGAGATCTCTTATACGCAATGCACCTTAGGCTTACTTCTGAGCATGTAATGCCTGACTGTTATATTGTGCATTGTAGACTTGAAGACAATGAGCGAGCGTCTGAAGAGTCGTTACTATACCACACGGAAGCTGTTCATGGCCGACATGCAGAGGATCTTCACTAACTGCAGAGAGTACAACCCTCCTGAAAGCGAGTACTACAAATGTGCCAACCTACTAGAGAAATTCTTCTACACCAAGATCAAAGAGGCGGGCCTCATCGATAAGTAATCCAGCTAGGGGGCGCAAGTAGTCCGGTTCCCTTTCTACCTCTTTTCTCCACATTTATCATATAACTCCTTTTTACCCCCATTGTTTTTGCATTAAAGGGAGGGTTTTCTGAAATGAAGACGTTTAAAGGAATAGTTCACCCAAAAATTCTAATTTGCTGAAAATGTAACCTCAGGCCAGCCAAGATTGTTTGTAATCTGTAAAAATTTGGAGAAAGTTAGCATTTCATCACTTGCTCACCAGTGGATCCTCAGCAGTGAATGGCTGCCGTCAGAATGAGAGTCAAAATTACTGTTAAAAGCATCACAAGTAATCCACACGATTCTTATGAATCAAAAAGCTGTTTGTAAGAAACAAATCCATCATTAAAGCATCACAAGGCATTAACTGATGGAGTCCTGTGGATTATTGTGATGTTTTTATCAGCTGTTTGGACTCTCATTCTGACGGCACCCATTCACTGAATGTAATGCTAACTTTCTCCAAATCTGCTGTGATGAGCAAAAAACACATTTACATTTTGGATGGCCTAAGGGTTATTACATTTTCAGGAAATTGTTAATTTTTGGGTGAACCATTCAGATAAGTATTTGGCGCATGTGAATATCCACATGTCTACCATGTGTGAAAAGTCTTTTTCCTGTCTTAATTCCTTCTGCGGAAAAATTTTACGGTATGTATGGCTGGATGCTTTTGGTGTGCATGTGTTCTTGCTAGTGTGTGCATATATAATAGTAAAAATCCGTTTATATAAATACAATTTTATGAAAAAAAAACAAAAACTGTATATTTTATATAGTAGCGAAGGATGTGGCCTACAACTCAGCCAAGAAAAATGACTCTAATTACCTAATGTCATACCTTCAAACAGCACTTATTTATTATTAAACCTAAAGAAATGGTGATAAATACTAGTATTGATACAATGAAGATTCCTAATCAGAAACATTTGCGGTCTTTATCAGAGCATGGCGTAATGAGGAGCATTCCCTGTGCAGAGAGAAAAACAGTCTTAATATGCTTCATCTTTATGGCTGTGCTTCTAATGAAAACGTACAGCCTTTGTATGTAAAGGTGACACGTGCAATGACTCGCACTATTGTTGTTTTCTAAAATATTTCTACTTTTAAATAATTAAGAGATGGGCTTTATACTACATTTGGGGGGATGGGGGATAAAGCTATTTTAAGGTCTTTGTACCCTTGCTTTTAAAGACATGGCATATTTTATAGAATGATTAAATATTTAGAGCAACTAATGTGAAAGAAATGTCTACTTTTGTGTTGGACTGTTTTAGTAGAGGGTAATGTTGCACAAACTGCACAATTCTTTTTCTTTTTTTTGTTCTTGCACTTTTTTAGATACAGAAATTGTTAAAGAAAAAAATCACAATCATTCATTTCTTGAGTTATTACACGTTTATGTATATTTTATCATTTATTCGGACGCCATTTTTGTTTGCTGACCAATTTAGGTATGTTATTAAGCAGAAAATGCATATGTCTGTTTTTGTTTTTATTGAAAATGAGGCAACAGACTGGAGTTCCTGGATTTGTTCAGAATTTGCTGGTCTAGTCTAGTATTTCACCATGTAGCACAATGCTCTCAACGGTGTTTCCAATACTATAAAGCCAAGTAAAGAAAGCTTACTTGCTCATCCAGGATACCTGTTTCCTACATAGCGGTGCTCGTGTTCTATCTCTTCGCGATCTTCACAAGATAATAAAATAATTTCAAATCAGTATTGCCAGCATTTATGTATTTGTCAATTAGCCGCCTGTTTCACGTGTGGGTCCTGACCGAGTTACTGACTGACTGACTGTATGTTATCTGTTACTTATACAACAGTTAGTTCTGGTCCTTTAATCTGATTAGCGAAGCAGCATTCCAAGAATAATATTAAGTGTAACATCACTCCGCTTGTCTGTGATTGTAGTGATCCACACACCAGCCGTCAGTCTGTGCATTGATCCTGCTATTTTCATTACAGAAGAGTGTTATTTTTTTTTGCATTACTTATAATTGTTTGAGAAAATAGATTTTTCATTACAGTGGGCGTACTTAACATCACAAACTGTGCTTCTAGATTAAATCAAATGAGTAGACAACTGTATCTTTTATGTAATGCATAGTTCACCTAGAAATGAAAATGTACTCACCCCCAGGTCATCCAAGATGTAGATGAATTTTTTTCCTCCGCACAGATTTGGAGAAGTTTAACATTATATCACTTGCTCACTACTTGATCTGGCATTTTGTCCAGAAGCAGCGGTGGATCCGTTTCTTACAAATGCGACTTTTCTTAAGACGTTAATTGATGGACTGGAGAAGTTTAACATTATATCACTTGCTCACTACTTGATCTGGCATTTTGTCCAGAAGCAGCGGTGGATCAGTTTCTTACAAATGCGACTTTTCTTAAGACGTTAATTGATGGACTGGAGTCGTGTGGATTATTGCGATTTGTTTTTTTATCAGTTGTTTGGACTCTCATTCTGACGGCACCCATTCACCGCAGGGGTGAGTAAGTGAGTAAGTTACTGGTGAGTAAGTGATGTGAAGCTAAATTACTCCAAATTCGTTCCAAAGAAGAAAAACTCATCTACATCTTGGATGCCCAAGGGTGAGTACATTTTTAGAATATTTTATTTTGGGGTTAACTGTTCCCTTAAGTAGTCCAACTGTAATGTGGTAAAAAGTTCAAGCACAACTGAAGAATTAAATAATTTAATGTCTGGCTAAAAGGTCATATCATTACACTTATGAACAGGAAAGGATGATGCACAGTCAGTTTTAAAATGATGCCTAAAACTCAATAAAATGCCCGATTTTACATTTCCAAGTTTAGTCACATCACATTTATTTGACGTTACAATAAAACAGTTCAATTTTCAGAACCGACCAGCTAGCCAGAGTAATTTACAGTCAAATATTTCTGAAAGGAAAGTAAAAACTTACTTTTGATGAAACATTTCCTCAGTATTTCACATGTGTACTTGCAAGAGATGTATACATGCTAATCTCTCATCAAGACTCATCCATTTCAACCAAGATTTCAAATAAAACTTTCTCCGTGTCTTTTAAACTCTGTCTGAAGAGCTGAGCGTGTTGCCATGACACTTCACCCTCTCCTCCTGTGAGCTCCGCCTCCACAATCAGCTCTTTGCCTCCGGACAGACTTGAAGAGGAGTGCAGTTCACCATCTGTGAAAACAAACGGATTACTAATATTATAATCAGGCTTAATTACTGGCAATCATGTTACATTTAAAAACCCATTTCAGAAATGAGCTCTTGAAGCTCAGACAGCAGTGATTCAACCTGATACACAAAGCACAGAGCTGATGCATCAAACAGTGAGACTCATACCTCCAGGGAACTCTATGGTGGTCTCGGCGGAGCGTAAACTCCAACGCACGCTGCCTGAATGGAAGGTCTGGCTGAAGGCTCGGACCGAAGCAGACTTTATCTTCAGTCCTACTGGAGCACAGTTAAATTTCCAGCTTATCCTCCCAAAGGAAGAGCCCTCTGTTCGTGCCAAATACACCTACAATCACAGAACCAGCGCTGTAAGTACTGCATTTAAACCCAAATAAATACGTTTAAGAGGGCAATGGCTAATATGGTAGAAAGGCCTACAAGTAGAAATGCACCAATGCTGGTACGATAGGTCGATACTGACTTTCATTTAATGGCTATTCAAAACTTTAGGGTCAGTAAGATTTTAATACTTTTATTCAGCAAAGACAAAATTACTTTCATTATAAGTTAAAAGTGATAGTAAAGACATTTATAATGTTGCAAAATTGCTATTTCCAATAAATAATGTTCCTTTGAGCGTTCTATTCATTAAAGAACATTCTTTCAGCGTTCTTTCAAAAACATTAAATTTTAACAACCCCAAACTTTTGAACGGTAGCGTATAATAAATCTATTTTACTCTGCCAAAGAGAGACAATTAAAACACATCATGAATTTATAGAAAACAAAAGTATACAACTAAACAAATGATGCTACCAGATTGAACAGTATTATAAAATTATAATGAATTAAAATTAAAATATAAAAAAAGAAAAGAAATAAACATTAGCATTAAATATGCCATTTATTTAAAAAAATAAGTAGAATTAGACATAAAACAAAATTGATCACTAATATTGGTTATATAAGAAAAGGTATTTTCTACAAAAAAATACACAGCTAAAAGAAACAAACCATCTGCCAGTCAATCTCTTCTTTCCTGTACATATTTTCTGTCCTCCAAGCACCTCTCTGCCATCCTGGGATAGTCTCTTGGCCATTGCTCAGTCTGAAGTAAGAGTTTTTGGTCACATTATAGCAAATGTGGAACAACTTGTTTTGCTTTTCAGATTCTGAAGGAATGAAGACACGTTCCTGTCCATCCTGGGAGAAAACATACATAAAAGGTAAGTTAATATACACACACACACACACACACACAAACTAAACTAGATATATATATATCTCACTCCAATGGCATAATCAGTAAAAATGAGTTCTATAGACAAGCATCTCACCCCTTTAGTGTCACTTGGCCCAGACTCCCCTCGAGCCACCCTCCAAGCCAGAGATCCTGAGACGCGACCTCCCAGCTCTCCAGATGTAGGAGTCTTTGGAGAAATAAACTCTACCAGCTCCACCAGCAGTCTTTTCAACAGCTGCTGCTTCCTCTCTGCTCCTAGAGACTGCTGCCTCTACAGGTGTGAAGTGGTAATGACAGTCAGATTAATTTGTTTGAGGCAATAATGAAAAGAGCTGCACTTTGGATGAGTACATGAAAATGAGAAACGTACCGTAGCGTTGAGACCGTTAAGCGTAGGCAGCAGCCATGTCTCCTGAATCTGTGTGCGTCTGGAAAGGACCTCTGGGTGTTTACAGGAGTACCTCCATGTCACATCCACAACCTGGTCCTTAGCGAATGCCAGGATGTAGGAGAGTTTCTTCCCCCAGCCGACTTCATACAGGAGGGGTTTATCGCATGTGTTTTCACAAGGGTCACAGTGTAGCCATCGATGCTGCGACTGAGAATACACCTCCGTCCACACGTGATCTAAAAGCAAGACCAAACTGAGCGTTTCTATTCACAAATTATATCATTGTGGTACAGTAATGCTGTAAGATTTGTACCTGTGCTGTCCCAGATGTATCTGGCCTCAAGGCCTAAAGCTCGGCAGAGCAGCGTGAAACAGTTGGCCCATTCCCCACAACGCCCTCTTCTGGTCTCCAGAAGCTTCTCTGTGTGATTGTACCTGGGAAAGGAAAAAAAGTCAATTTGTAACTGACATGAATAACAATGCTCTTTCACAGCAATGTCATATGGACTACTGTTGTGGTATTATTGTCCTTTTGTCCGAAACTGGATACAGGAACAAGAAAGAAAGTCATACAGGTTTGAAGTGACATAAGGGTGAGTAAATGATGACAACATTTTTGGATGAACTACTTCAACAGGGGTAATACAGAATAAAATTGTATAACATTCCATACAGGTTAATGAACCTTCAAAATGTGTACTACATTAAAGGGATAGTTCACCCAAAAATGAAAATTTGATGTTTATCTGCTTACCCCCAGGGCATCCAAGATGTAGGTGACTTTGTTTCTTCAGTAGAACACAAACGAAGATTTTTAACTCAAACCGTTGCAGTCTGTCAGTCTTATAATGGAGGTGAATGGGAATCACGGCTTTGAGAGTCACAAAAACATACACAAACAAAACCAAATTAAACCCTGCGGCTCATGACGATACATTTATGTGTAAAGACACTAAACGATCGGTCTGTGCAAGAAACTGAACAGTATTTATATTGTTTTTTACCTCGGATTCAGACTTAAGTGCATTACCGCCACCTATCTCTCAAATGGACCATTGACTATCTCAGGGCTGCCCAAACTCGGTCTCCCCAATTAAACACACCTGAACCAGCTAATCAAGCTCTTACTAGGCATACTAGAAACTTAAAGGCAGGTGTGTTGAGGCAAGTTGGAGCTAAACTCTGCAGGACACCGGCCCTCCAGGACCGAGTTTGAGCAGCCCTGCTCTATCTACAGTCTCAATTAGGAGTGTCAATGGTCCATTTGAGAGATAGGTGGCGGTAATGCACTTATAAGACTGCGATCTGCCATAAAGCAAGAAGAAGAAGAAGAATACGACGACGCATCGGCTGTTGAGAACGCACTCAGGACAGTTCGGACATTGCGGTGAATCGGAGGTAAAAAACTATATAAATACTGTTCAGGTTCTTGCACAGACCGATCGTTTCGTGTCTTTATGCATCAATGCATCGTCACGAGCCGCAGGGTTTAATTTGTATTTTGTATTAATGTGTATGTTTTTTTGACTCTCAAAGCCGTGATTCCCATTCACTTCATTATAAGACTGACAGACTGCAACGGTTTGAGTTAAAAATCTTCGTTTGTGTGTTCTACTGAAGAAACAGTCACCTACATCTTGGATGCCCTGGGGGTAAGCAGATAAACATCAAATTTTCATTTTTGGGTGAACTATCCTTTTAACAGTGCAACTTGCTGATAGTAATGAAAAAGCTGATGTACCTTGGGAATCTAGTAGAGAGTTGGCAGGTGTGACAATAGTGGTTTTCTACACGGCCTGCATCCCAGCGTAGGTCATCATTTGAGGGGGGGAGGGATCCGGAAGGCTGGGTTGCACCTCCACATCGGCTACATGGCAGATTGTCCACCCAAGAAAAGAAGTCCCCTTTGAACCACTGCAACAGCTCTAGAACTAACATGTCTTCCTCACCTAGATTACATGCTGAGAGTGAAACACAACACACAAACATGAGTCTGGAGTCTTCATTTCATCCAAGTTTAAACATATTTTTCAAAATGTCTTTGTAAAAAAACTTTTAAATGAGGGAAAGGAATTCAGCAGTCATTACTCCAGTTTTCAGGGTCACATGATCCTTATTAATGTTGAAAATACTATGTGTTTTTACTGTCACTTTTGATCAATTTAATGCCTCCTTGATAAATAAACCATATATTTAAAATAGTTATATTTTTTAATTTTCTTAAAATTATATTCTAACGAATATCAAAATGTACTTATATTAAACTATCAAACTGATGTAAAATGATATGATGTCTTGCTAACCTGGTTCCACATCCTTGGCTTGTTTCAAGCGTTCTTCAGCTCTAGATCTGAGCAGTTCATGAGGTATGCAGTTCAGAGCCTTCTGCTGCAACTCAGGGCTCTCGTATATCAACACATGCTGGAAGTTTGACTGCAGAGTCTTAAGAAATGTCACGCGGCTCGACTAATATACCAGAAGGGAAAGGAGAAAGGAGAAAAAAAAAAGTATAAAAATGCTAGAACCAAACAATTTATTTTCCACGATTAATTTTGCCGTTTTAACTGGTAGTGCGGAAAGCTTCAGCTATAAACAGAAAATCAAATTTATGATATCATCCTTAAAAAGAACACGAAAAAGGGACAGAGGGAAACCGAAATAGAACCGAGAATTAGGAAGAAAAAAAGAGACTCACTGTGAATGGCAGAGCAGCTGGTGCAGGTGTAGGGACAGCGGAGGAAGAAGAAGCAGAGCCTGCAGAAGAAGCGGAGGGCAGTGGTGGTGGAGGAGGACTTGGAGGAACTCTGGCACTTTGTTGGCTGGATGCAGCTTTACTAGCACCAAGTCTCTGGTCCCTTTCTGCGGCAATTGTCTCCCGCACCTGCCTCAGCCTCTCCACAGATGCAGACTTCGGAAACACCAGGTGGGTTTCAGCCTAACGTGGACATGTACAAAAAGCAAATCTGACATGTTATGATGTTTTTAAGCCATAAAGGTCTATCTATCTGTGTGTGTGTGTACAGGTGCATCTCAATAAATTAGAATGTCATGGAAAAGTTCATTTATTTCAGTAATTCAACTCAAATTGTAAAACTAGTGTATTAAATAAATTCAGTGCACACAGACTGAAGTAGTTTAAGTCTTTGGTTCTTTTAATTGTGATGATTTTGGCTCACATTTAACAAAAACCCACCAATTCACTATCTCAACAAATTAGAATACTTCATAAGACCAATAAAAAAACATTTTTAGTGAATTGTTGGCCACGACATTCTAATTTATTGAGATGCACCTGTATGTACACATGGTCATATGCAGGGCACCAACCTCTTCAAATCCCATCTCAAAGAGACATTCAACGGCTCCTTTCACAGGTAGAAGCTTGGTGGAAAATGTTGGATTTCCGATACGGATTGATTTGTATTTATCTTCATTTGGGTTTCTACAAAAAACATACATACACAAGATCAAACTAGAAACTGAAATAATGCTAATGCGATAGAAATCACACGTAGCGTAGAGATGGCGTACAATATTATTAATGTAGAAAAATGAATTACAAAAAACAAGATGGTTGTACAGTATGCTGTCAGATGGACAGTATACCTAACGTTACATACAGAAGAGACTGTCATTTCCAATCATCAGGCGGAACAACATTCCACCCGGCACTCTGAATGTCTCCGGAACAACTCACTTACCTAAGAATATTGTCCGCGTATGTAATGAGCAATTTAGAAACATCCAAAAACACTTCTGTGGGATTTTCCCACAAAGCAGTGACTCCTTGAGACCCAGACATGATTATACATGTAACTTCTACAGCAAATACATCCGTGAGATAACACGTAACCTACTTCTACTCAAAGTTGCGAATTCATAGCTGTCCGTTCTGTGCCTGGTACATATGTTCCAGGAAGATATATTGTCATTGTTCATTTGTTGTATAATTTTCATATAACTGTAAAATATACAAATGACTTGAAACATATTTTAGAAAAATGTTTTGACACAGCTGAGCATAGATAATATGAAATCAGCTGAAATCATAGATGGACAGGCGATCCCAGAGCCCTAAACAAGCGACTTTAGAAAATGACGGCATGATAAAAGTCTTTTAAAAGTCCTTACCGATCACATCAACCAAAATGTTATGCGTCTGCTATTTTATAATAATTTGATTAATTTGCTTTTGTTACAATGTGTTTGACATCAAAACACAAGATAAGGCGTACATCGCACGTGAAAGAAATATAATATATTATACAATGTGTCAAAATTGTATACTGCTCTAAAAATAAAATGTTTTTAAAAAATATATAAAATATTGCTATAGCTAAAAATACAAAACAAACAGAGAGAGAATAAAAATGAAATACACAGTAAAATCTAAGACTTAACTGTGCAGCTGTGCTTGTGCAAATAAAATACGCAGCTATATAGATGTGTATGAGCAAAAGAATGAACGGATAGACATTAAATTGTGTATATGTGTGAACTACTGAATAGACATTAATGGATAGGTACAATAATGAATAGAAGATTTAATAATAATGATACACGCCCTGTTTGTTTGTTTGTTTGTTTTGCTGTTACATTCATAAATAATGCTCTAATATTGTTTGAGATTTAAAAAAATGAGTTCGAAAAAAGTCTGAGGGCAGACCATTTAATTTAATGTGTAAATCCATTTGTTGTTGTACGTCTATTATTAATTTTATATTACTATGAAGTGAAGTGAAATATTTACTCGGTTTTTAAGTTGTATTAATATACTTTTTGTTTGCATGACTTAAAATAATGTATACTTCATCAAACTGTAAAGTGCTGTTCTTTTTATTGTGAATTAACATTTGTCTTTTGTCTGTTTAGGTTCATAATTGTTATTTAAAAAAAAAAAAAAAAAAAAAAATCTTAGCAAGCATCGATTGTGCATTCATTTCGTATGGCCAAAAAAATCGTCCAGTTTGCCAACATCTGAATCTGTTTCGCCTAACGTACTCTCCTAAAAGCTGATCTCAGATCTGCCGGTAACTCGCTGCTTCTTTTTCCGGCCAATAAGGCGCGAAGTTACTCAGCCCGGGTAGCTTTGCCATCATCACATTGAGGTGGTCATTTGTAAGTTTAAAAATAATATTTACAGCACGTCATTATAAAACACGACATTATCCAGAATACGTATTTAATGATATAGTCGTACACGTTCGTTTAACTTTGTGATCAAACTGTTAATTCCCAGTGTTTGTTTGCAGATTCGGCTACACGTGGTCTTTTCAAACTTGCACAGGATCTTTCATACGGCGAAAAACAATGGCAGAAAAACCGATTTGGGAGCAAATCGGCAGTGGATTCGTGCAACACTATTATCAGCAGTTTGACACAGACCGCGTGAAGCTCGCAGACCTGTATGTAAGTGGATTATTGCGAGACGAGTGTCGTTGTGTTGTTTTGATCTGTCTGTATTGTGTTTTAGCTGTAGAATATTGTGTTTATTGTTTTTAACACCCCATATTTTATGCCTGTATATCTGATTATGATATTACCTTTTTCTTCTCTAGACCGATGCTTCCTGTTTGACGTGGGAAGGAGAGGGATTTCAAGGGAAGAATGCAATCATGACCAAATTAAGTGTAAGTTAGCTTATTTCACACCTGTCATTGCTGTCATATACACATTGTCTTCCTAAATACATCTAACAGAATGTGTCTGTTTGCAGAGCCTTCCCTTTCAGACCATTCAGCACAGCATCACCGCTCAGGACCATCACCCCACTCCAGACAGCTGTGTCATGAGTATGGTCATGGGCCAGCTCAAAGTAAGACTGCATTTATTAAAACAGTTCTGTTTCATCAGACAGCTGTCTGAAATTGTTGATTTATGCAGTTTTGTTCAAAGAAAATTATATCTGTGCTGTTATATGTCTTAAAGGAATAGTTCATCCAAAAATGAAAATCTCCTGAAAATGTACTCCCCCTCAGGCCATCTAAAATGTAGATGCGTTTGTTTCTTCATCAGAACAGATTTGGAGAAATTTAGCTTGACATCACTTGCTCACCAGTGGATTGTCTGCAGTGAATGGGTGCCGTCAGAATGAGAGTCCAAACAGCTGATAAAAACATTACAATAATAGTCCTCTATCCACAATATTGCTTTCTCCAGTGAATAAATTGTATTAAATTATGTACAGATCAAGCACTGTTTACAAGTACAAAATTGTTCTAAACAAATATATTTTTGTGGGTTTTGCTGTGAGAGGACAACAGTGGATGGACTTTTTCTCTAGAGGAAACGTTATTATTGATTATGGACTGCTATTTTGGCCAGAAGCAACAGTTTCAAGTTAAAATTTCTCAGACATAAATTGATTGACAAAAGAATTACTTGTGGATTATCGTAATGTGTTTTATCAGCTTTGGACTGTCATACTGACGGCACCCATTCACTGCTGTAGATCCATTGGTGAGCAAGTGATGTAATGTTAAATTTCTGCAAATCTGTTCTGATGACTAAAAATCATCTACATCTTTGATGGCCAAGGGTTGAGTAAATTTTCAGCAACTTGTTATGTCTGGGTGAGCTACTCCTTTTAATATGACTGTAAAATATCACAAACATTAATATTGTTTTTGTATATTTTTACAGGCTGATCAAGACCAAGTTATGGGCTTTCAGCAAGTTTTCTTGCTGAAGAATGTAGATAACAAATGGGTCTGCACCAATGACATGTTCCGATTAGCTCTTCATAACTTTGGAGCATAGTATGTATAGTATTTACAGTCCATGCAACTTTTGTATCTGGAGTATGGTTTCCCGTTTCATACTCCAAACTGATTTCGACCTATTTTGCCAAGGATCTTGAAGGTTCATGATCATCTCCAGATAAGAAAAAGACATGTTAAAAACAAGTGATTATAATAATCATAATTTGTATGTTGTGGCATGCACTGTTTGAAAATAACTTGAGTTTGATGATAAATCTCATGTTAGTACAACCCATCTTTGATTTCCTATGCTTCATTCTTTGGTAAAATGCCTTTGCTACTGATTTATGATTTATTATTTTATCTAAATAATAAAACCAGATTTTACATTAGTGAAACAATCAAGACCAAGATAAAAGTATGAGTACTATTAGAAAATGACATCGGGGAAAGAAAAACATTGGTGTCAGATGCCCCAATTAGTTTGTACAGGCATGACTGTATTTACCTCAGAGGGTCATTTAAGTTCATTCAAATACATTTCTTCCACTGCAGACAAAAACATCTGTTAATCAAATAGTTCTGGTAATGGGGGCTGATTGGTCAATACAGTATAGTCAAGAGAAGTGGTTTATTGTCATTTCTGTGTTGTCTGCCAGAGGAATAAACTAAATGCAGTGTCTGTGGAAACATTTTACATACAACAGTCTCAAGACCAACAATTTCAATTTCAAATACAGATACACTACAAAGTGTCTTTTCACCTAGCTGCTGTGTATATCACTGTACAGCACCCATAGAGGGCGTTTGTGTTTTGAGTTAAGTGGTCAGTTTGCGACATTTAGTTCAATTGTTCGTCAAATGTTTTGCAGAACTGTATTTTGATGCGCAACAAAATATGAAACCTCTTCACATGCTTGTATTCTCACGCTCAATCATATTAGTAAAAGTGAATGAAGCACGTGTAGTGTGGCTACGCCATTTTATTTATGGATTATGTTGTAGTGGAAGAATGACATTTGAATTTGCTTAACATTTAAATAAAAGTTTGCTTCCATAATTTAATCTACTAAGAAAAATCTAACTATTTGTTCTTCAAACAACGTTAGTTCATTTTCTAAAACACTAAAAATGAAAATTATATCGCGTCTAACATAAAATCGCACAACTTGCTAGGTTAGCACTATTGTAGCTACTAGGAAACCAAAAAATCCTCAAGATTTTCTAAGAAAGCCACTTTTCATCACCCATGGCCTGACAACCCTTAGATAACTACACACAAAATCTCCGATATAAAAAACAATTTGTGAACTAATTTAATAAAAAGGTGCAACATCGTTATGAAATGTACAACGCATGTTACGATGATCGCAATCATCATTTCAAACAATTTCGGGTCATTGAATAAAACAAATCCCATAATTGCTGAAATTTGCATTATTTATAAAAAATATTTACATTGGATTTTCTCGTAATTTAAAATTTTAAAAAGCGAACAAAATTGTTGTGATTAAACATTCAATAAAACAAAAAACTGCTTCACATGTATTGTCTAAGGTAACTTTTTGTCATACAGTAAAAAACACAAGTGAATTTCTAAAAAATTTCATGCACCTTCACTGCAAGTAGCTATAACCCGTTTTTTCATATGCCTTTGCTAGTGTAAATTACTTGTTACCCATTGGATGAAGACTAGTGGTGTGATATGACTTCAGCAACAAGACCCCTCCCATCATGTGCTGTTGCTCAGCAACCAGCTGACTGTTCAAGGTGCCATCTAGTGGCCACGGCCGTGAGTTACAAGTAAGTGCGCCCCCTCGTGACCAGACCACATCTAAGAAAATGCCTCATTATGATGAATATTTGAAAGACTGAAACTATAACCACAATACTAGGTCCTACTTAAAAGTTAGACATACCACCCCACGTGATTACCACTGAAAACCAGCAGGAGTGATGTATAAGAACGTTTTTCCATTTCAAGCGAACTTAAATGCGATTGGCCAGGCACGCAGTATGATAATTATGCCCTGACGTCACTTCCCAGTTGTTCAATGCGCCATTTTCTCGACTCCAAACGGCAAGCACAATAAATGAGTCCTACTTGCAAATATTAATAAATACTCTTTATTGCTGGTTTCCATAGTTGAGAGCGCAGAGTTATTGTTTCAACAGCCTACACCGCTTCCACATCTTCTCTCATCGGTTTTGGCAAGCACGCGGATTGGTGAAAGTAGCTAAATCCCCTCCCTGAGTCGGTGTGGCGCTGAAAAAAGGTAATGTCCTCACAATTAGATAGCAGTGGGCACATTAGCTTTTGCGTTCAGTTGTTGCGGGTTCGGTATGATCAGGAAGTAGAACGAAGCCCATTAGCCGAGAGCTGCGAAGGCATCACTGCGTTATTTCGAATCGCGCGTTCTTTGATAGAATCACTTGTTTTGCGATTTGAAATCATTCCTTTCGAGTTCTTATTGAGGTGGGGCGTTTGGTACGTTATATTTGGCTAGTTTAGAGTTACGTTAGACTATTGTTTCGAACATTTCGTGTGTTTTGGCGGGTGTGGATATGTTTGGTCAGCGGTCGCAGTTGATGCTTGCGATAAATAAATAATTACAGCTTGAATTAGACATGCATTTAGGCGCTCACAAGCTTTGATAATGTACATGTGTGCAGTCAGAAAGTGTTGCATTTGTTTGATGCAGGGCTAAGATGTGACATTTTGTGTCTTTTGTTCACAATATCTGTTATTCCAATGCTTACATTTAGCATGCAAATACAGCATGTCTGTTTCCAACATTGGCGAATAACCGAGTTGTAGAAATTACACGAGGGAGTTCTCCATGTGAGGCAGATGTATAATTTGCTGTAGTACTGAATTCATCAGATTGTGGTGTTATCATAATCACTGCACGTTCAACAGGCAAAGATGTGAATTAAGCACCTATGACCCATTAAGAACATTATAACCCCTTTCACAAAAAATTAAATAATTCAGTGTTACCTAAAGAAAATGAAGGACTGTTAATGTTCTTTTGCACTTTTTCAAGACAAATTTTCCCCCAAATTTTTATTAATGCCACAATTTTATAAATTTGAATAATTGAGTAATGGAGATGTCATAACCATCCAGGGTCAGAAATGAATCAGGTCAAAAGTGACAAACTTCCTTTGATATTTTATTTTTGATAAAACAGACAAGATTCATATTTTTTCAGAGTGAGAACAAATAATTTAAATAATTAAGTTGAATAAAGAATACATAGAAATCATAGGAAATTCTCTCTCACACACACACACACACACACACACACACACGTGAGAGGGAGAACATGTGTAACTTTCAGAAATGTTACTAAAAATGATAATGTTATTTTTGGGCTCAAATGTGACGGACATATTTTCATGAAATTCAAATGTATATTAAACTGCCAGAATTATGAATTATGAACATTGCTTTTTTTTGTTACCACAACTAGATATTTAGAGTGTGGTTTCATATACTGATATACCATTTAATTCACTAATACTAGTATGTTAATACTTTTAGTTGCATTTTGTAGCATAGAAATAGACATCGTTAAAACTCTGGAAACCTGTAAAAGAATATGTGCATGTATATAAATGAATGCAGTCGCAAACAAAATGTAATAATGTACACTAATGTAGCAGATTAGTGACTGCATTGTAATGTTTTGAGTTCATATAAAGAAATATTCCCATTTCTTGGACTGTTGTTTTGGCTTACTCTAAGGGTTTATGCAAGCGATTATCTCTAATTTTGATTTACTTAAGATTTAATAGTAGGGATGCACCGGAATGAAAATTCTTGGCCAAAGCCGAACAAAATGAAACACTGGGCCGAAGGTTGAATACCGAACACGGTTTTTCGCATTTTCCCCCCCATTTTGCCATTTTTTTTCTTCACCATTGCATAAATTAAATAGCCAAAACGTGCTTTAAAAATATTTGCTTCTTTTTGTTGACAACAGCAGATTTATAAATGGTTTTCATTACGAATTTGGAAAGACCTTTGTTGCACATATCACATTGTCACATGCCTTGTAAAAACTCATAAAAATGTTACTGAGCAACTGACGAGTAACACTATTTCAGCGCAGATTTTCCTCGCGCTTTGGACTTTGAACCCTGGCGCCTCGAGCTCGTGCAGCGCTGTTTGAATACATGCAATTCGTGCGTGTATTAGAAAACACAACGTTCTGCAGTTTATTTAATTGTTTAGGGGCATTTCGCGATTTCAGTCATCATACAGTAACCAGCAACAACCACCCTTTCCGCTTCTCATCGGAGACATGCGATGCAGTACTAAACAGTCTCTTAGCTGTCGGTGCTTGTAATGATTTCTGCGTCTTTCTCGGACAGCTTTAAATGCTTCCACACTGCCGACATGTTTGCTGCATTAGTGCGCGCCTCTATTTGACCGCGTCACGTCATTGTTCGTTACAATTTATTCGGTCTTTTCGCTTATTCAAACACCGAAAGAGCTTTTTTTTTTTTTGCTATTTTCGGCCGAATAATTTCGGTTGCTGAACATGCGGTGCATCCCTGTTTAATAGCAAGCGTTTTATGCTTTGTTCACGGGTGTTCACTCTTGATTTGTTAATTCAAATCTGAATTAAATGGCCAGGCTGTTACTTTAAAAGGAATGTATTTGGATCCATTGCTCAGACACTGTATTCAGTATCTGGTATATCTCTGTTGGTTTCCATGGTAATGATGTGGGTGTCAACATGATACCCAAAGATTTCCTACAAAAACTGAGAGTGGAAAGCTGCAAAGGTTTGGAATTTAGTATGGGCACTAGGGACATGTCCCTACCAATATCCAGAGACTACATTATTGTCTCTAGCAATAAATTTTACCAAACATTTGAATGGAAAGGTTTTGTTCATATTGAAGTTTGTGTTTTCTGTTCAGTCTGTAAAAACTAAAATGATGTGAGTCAGTGATGGCAAACAATTCCAATGTTTTTTTTTTCTGCGTGTCTGCGTGTAAAGTGTGACGTACACCTAAATATGCCACTGAACATTTATTCTAGTCTTGCATAATTGTTATATAATTTCAAGGCTGGTAAATAAATCAAAGTCAAAATCACAAAATAATGACATCATCCAAATGGAAACCAAAGTGATTCCCTTTCAGGTGTAGGACCATGTACCAGTTTCCAGTCAGAGGGTTGGAGAAGATCCGCAGAACAAGACGAAAAGTGAAAAACATTCTTGGAGAATTTGGACTTGAAGAATGTCTTAATTTGGGCCAGGTATGTTTGTTTTACAATGTACAAATAAAAATAAAATAGACTACAACTGAAATCCCATGTCCATGTGTATCAAAATAGCCTTTACTTAAAATGTCTTTACATTTGAAATATTATTTCTCTTTTTGTTTATCAGGAACTCCAGGAATTTTACCCAGGAGACAATGTTTTTGATGCCACAGACTGGCCCAGTTTATCTGATGGGTTTGAAGGACGGTGGAAAAAGAAGGTGAACTTTAAATGTTACTTTAGTAAATTAGTTTTGCTTTACTGAGCAAAAACTGTTTAAATAATGAGCATCTCTGAATATTGAGTGGCAACTAACCAAGCGTTTTCAATCCTTAGTGGAAATATCGGACACGAGGGTTGTGCTGCACCTTATGCGAGTTCTCTACAAGATCCTGGCATGCCTACAAAACCCATGTTCAGCGCTACCATGATGAAGAAGAGCGAGTTGTCAACAGGCACCTCAGATTATTCCACGTTGAGGACACAAAGTTAGAAACTCCGACTGTGCCGCAGCTGCCTCCAAGGGCTGTGAACGGCACCACGTTTCAGTGCCGAAGATGCCATATACAAGATACTCTTTTGTATAGTGTGAAAAAGCATGTTCTTCTTTATCACTACACTTCCACGTTGAATAAATATGCCGGGCAGAGATCGGAGCGGGAACTTGTGGCCCTAGGAGACAGGTCTCAGAAATTCTACTGCAAAAAGTGTTACGTATCAGCTGAGACATCCGAACACTTGCTGTATCATCTTCTGACTTCAGAAAAGCACAAAGAACTGGATGTTCATATTAGAGCTCTAATTTTTGAAACAGAAAGTACGAAACAGTACCCTGCTCTAGCACCAAAAACACAAAGCACTCCTGCTGTCTTCATGATGAAAGATCAGCCAGCGGTGACTTCTACACTTGCCGCTGGTGGAATTAAAGGACCGGAAAATGGTGGTTCTGCAGTCATTGCTGCCCCTGGAAGCAGCCAGGCGTTTCTCCCAACTCAAGCTTCTGCTCTGGTTCAACTTGCAAGCGCTGAGGCTAAGGGTTTACTGAGACCTGGAGTCCCACTGGCTTTTCAGAACACCCAAATTACCAGACCTGCCGTGCCTCCTTCTCCTAGCGGCATTCCTCCCAACCAGGTGTCTGTCAGAGTAGGTCTACCTAGTCAGTCACAACTGCAACCCGTTTCCCGCCAAATTGTCTTACCGCCAGGTGTTCGCCTTAATGTACCTGCTGTTAGGCCACCGGCACCTCAGTCCCTCGCTGCTAATCCAAGAATGCCCGTAAATCAACCTGCTTCTGGAGGCACCATGATAACCTCTCAATCACTTCTGAGCCATTTGGTCCCCACTGGCAACAAAGTTGACGGCTTGCCCACCTACACTCTTGCACCTTTGCAGGTTCTATCGGTCCAAGGAAATAACTCCCAAGGAATCAGCAAACCACCCATGCAGGCATCCCAGAACAACCTACCTGTTCAGCAAAACAAACTAAACACCTCATTGCCGGCCCCCAAGCAAACCAAGAAGTGGATCACATGTCCTATTTGTAATGAACTCTTCCCATCTGATATCTACGAGTCCCATCCAGAAGTTCACAAAGAGGCAGCTAAAATGCCCAAGGTTGGTCTAGCTGCTCGTGCTCCATTTTTGAAGAAGATGCCAGACAAGACGGTGAAATGCCTGACATGCAAGATCTTGATTTCAGAAAAGGGAGTCTTTGAACACCTGCTTCATGGCATGAACTGCTTGTTCTGTTCGGGGCTCTTCTACTCCATCAAGCAGCTTGTTGAGCACATCCAGATGGAACATAATGTGAACCGAAAGAGCAACTGTGACTTCATGAGGCGTGAATACCGACTCTATACTGATGATTCGGGGAATCTGCTTTTCCCTTACTTCGACATCAGGACCACGGCGCCTAAACTAATTATGGGTGAGAAGGAGCTCAATCTCGCGTTGGTCACAAGCTCCCTCGATCTGATTTTTGTGAAGATGTTGCCCAACAATCCTCTGGCTGTTGACAAGCTGTCCACACCATGCAACATGCCCACACCCAATCCTGACAGCACTGAGTGCCCCTTCTGCTCGGAGAAGCTTCTGAACAAACAATTCTATCAAATGCACCTCAAAGAGAAGCATTTCATTGTGCCCACTCTGCATGCTATACTTAAAACCCCATCATACCGATGCCTCTACTGTGGTGGTGTGTACACTGGGAAAACCACCACCAAGGCCATCATTGTCCACTTGGCTAAATGCCGAAGTGCACCGAAGAGTCTCAAGGATAGTGATAAACTGAATTTAGGATTAGCTGTTACTCCTAGAGCAAACCGAGCAGTTGTATCATACCCAGCTCATCCAAAACAAATCACTGGTCCAACCCCAACTCCAGTTCAAGCCTCTGTTCCTGCTACACAGCCACCAGAAACAGAAGCAGAGATGCAGAGCAAGTTGCGTCTGGAAATAGCCTTCAAGGAAGCTATGGAGGCGAATAGGAAAGAGCGGGAGGAACGGTTGGCAAGGAAGAGGAAACTTGAGCGAGATAGGCTGGCTGGTCTGACTGTCCCCTCGCCTGAAGTAGTAATCGATCCTTCCGTACAATTAGCATTGGATCCTACCGGAATGGAGTTGTCCACCTTTGAAGAACGTCGTGAGTTTATCAATAAGTACTTTAATACACAGCCTTACCCGCTCAAGAAGGAGATCGTTGCCCTGAGTAGCCGCTTGCTGCTTAACAAAACTGACATTGCTTGCCAGATTGGCTCAAAGCGTACCAGATGTATGAAAAACATTCAGAAAACTAAGGCTGTGGTGCTTTTAGGCTTCAATATGGCAGAGCTGATGAAATTGAAGCATAATCTCTACATCCCAGAGATTGAGCCGGAGAAGTTGACCACCGTGACGGACACAGAAATGGAGGACCTCCAAGAGTAGCTTCACATTAGTAATAAAGACGAGGAGGACTTGAAAGCAAATTGTACTGAGAGCGTAAACCGCTACGTGTTCCTTGAAACAATGCAAAATATGTTCCATTCTCACCGAAACTAGTGTTTAAACTGTTAGCCAAGTAGAACTTGAGATATTGAAACAAGTGAAAATGTGTTTGATTTTTGGCTGCTGTTCATAAATGTGTGTTTGAGTAGATATGTTTTGTTTCATATTAACCATTTTAAAGCATACATCCATTACTTTTCACTGAGGCATCACTTCATGCAAGGCTCATGTCAAATTAGATGTTTGTAGACCATTTATTGTTCTAGGGTTGAAAATGTTTGTGTGAAAAATCCTTTTCATATTTGCCAAATGTCATAAACTATTTTTTGTGACATTCTCTATATATTTGTTGGAATGTTAGTTTATGAAGTTTTAGACTATGTATCTTTCTGTTAATCAATTCCATTGTTAAATTTCTATTTTGCTTGCCTTATACTTTTATAAATATGGTATATTCAAATTATTGTTTTGATCAGATTTTTTGTCAAAAAGGTTTTCTCTTGTAATATGAATGAATGCAGCTTACCTAAGTGACATCCTCTCAGCTGATACTTGCTAAAGTGTGGAGCTTTGCAGAGGAATTAGATTTGGTTGCAGTTCATTTTAATTGTATAATGATTGTAAGCATCAGGATATCTTGTAGACTCTTGAGTTCCTGTTTTATTTCCCCCTGTTCAGTATTAAATATAGTGAACAACAACATCTAAGCTTACAAAATGAAAGTTGTTTAAATAAATTAGAGCATATATACATACTTTCAAGTGCACTTCTTTCAGTTGTATGTTCATGTGTAGTAGTGGCCATTTTTCGAACCTCAAACTTAAATGTCATTGTCAGAGAACAAAATGTATCCGTTAACCAGTATGCAGTTTATTTAAACTAGTATTTAGTATTTATTTACAGTACAAAAATGGGGAAAATAAATGTAACTTTATTATTGTGATCATAGATCTTATTTGAAGATCTAAAGAACTAAAATGTTTTTAATATTTTAACACATTTGCTTGCTGACATTCTTCATGCTGCTAGTTAAATTTAAAGAGTATTCTGTCATAAGATATATGACTAAAAAAATCCTCTGGATTTTGACTAGTAAATATATAGGTTGTTAACGTTTACGTGTCCATAGAATTATTATTTTGTAATTTTAGATTAAAATGTATATAAATGTACACAGGAAAGTCTGCATCTTAAATCCTGATGTACATGTCTGCTCTGATATATCAAGATATAAAGAGCTTATTTGCAAACACAGATAACTCAGTTTTTTATTTTATTTCAAAAACCATGTTTTTTATTGTTATCATGGTTTTATTGTGTTAGCTGTATTTTTTAACCTAACCAAAATAACCCAACTGCCGTTTGAGATTAATTGGAATGCACAATGTGAAATGAAAATTCAAAATGAAAATTGTTAAAAACGGAGTTAGCGGTTTTTGCAAATGAACTCTTCATATACACTTTCCTTAATATATTAATACACCTAAAATGTTGAATTTGAAGACCATGGACACAATTTCTTTGAAGTGTTTCCATTTTTAATTACCTTTATGCTTTCTGAGGTTAATGTTAAATGGTCTTTAAAAGCATTTAAGATTTAAATGTTTAAATTTTACATTAATTTATAACACTTTTTTTGAAGTTATTATAAACATTGCACATTCTCTCAATTAAAATGATTTCACAATGGCTGAGTACATGGTAATTATAATAAAATAGCAAAGTATTTAGCCATAATACTTAAATATAATACAAGTAATATAAATACAAAAGTGAATATAATACAAATATGCTGTGCATATTTGTTTGTGATTATGGGCAAATAATAAGTGAGGCTGATTCATCTAATTTTTTAATGACTCTTTGAATACATTCTAATAGTGTAAACATTGAATTGAAGTATCTGTACATTTGACTGAAAGATTTCTATTTGTGGACTTCAGAGCGAAGCAGCTTTCTCCAATCCAGCAGAGGGCGATAATATCTGTACGCACTGTCCACTAGCCGACGTCGTTGCACTTGCAGTACTAAAACAGTAAACTGTTATATATCTAATAAACTCAGAACACACTAAGCTGCACGACAAGTTTAATTTAAATTGTGAGGTAAGGATTGCATTTGCATTTAAAGTTTTCTTTTTCTTTTTCATTGCTCTAATATTTCACTGAAGAAACCTGCTATTATTTTCTAGAATTCAGATCTAATTGCTAACGAGAAACCAACGTGTGAAATGTAAACAGTTAGTATCTCATCATATTTTATAACGTTTGAACAGTTTATTAACCCAATGCGTGCGGTTCTCAAGCAAATGAATTTGACAACAACCTCATGCGTCTTTTTAGAAGTGTGTTTGGACATCCATCAAAATGTCGTACATGCTCCCTCATCTTCACAATGGCTGGCAAGTGGACCAGGCTATTTTATCAGAGGAAGACCGTGTGATTGTTATACGATTTGGCCACGATTGGGACCCTACGTGTATGAA
>NW_015536540.1:116297-173575 GCF_001515605.1 Sinocyclocheilus anshuiensis
GGATGAATTCATGATGGGCTCGCTCATTTTATACATTTAGCTAATTTTGAACAGAAAAAGTTACATAGTGCTGCTTTAAGCTTTAATGATAACATTTGTTGCAAATTGCCATAGAAAATATTTTTAGCCCTTCTTGACTTTTTTGTAGGTAGGAAGTCCTTGTCTTGTATCTTTGCGACTGTAAGCTAAAAGGTTTATTGGCTGGTAACAATGTGTTGAAATTTGATAGACATAAATGCATGTTATTTTGCACAGACAAGGTTAGTAAGTGATTGTATCACATCAGTCTTGTGGCAAGTCTTTTGTAACGGTTTCTCACTTTTTATATAATTATTTCTGTTGTATGCCACAGCTGCTGTCAGTAAAGTTTGTCAAATGTGCAATTGCATAATATGTATTGTACGTGGAACATTCTAGACGACTTGCTTGTTTTCTTCCCCAAAAGCACAGAATGTAGAGTTGTCTCCACCTACTGGTGAACTCTACAAATTCTTTAGTATTGTGGATTAAAGGGTTAGTTCACCCAAAAATGAAAATTATATAATTAATTACTCACCCTGATGTCGTTTCAAACCCGTAAGACATTTGTTCATCTTCGGAACACAAATTAAGATATTTTTGATGGAATCTTAGAGCTGTCTGACCCTGCATAGACAGCAACGCAACTGAAATGTTCCCAAGTCCAGAAACGTAGCAAGGAGATCTGTAAAATAATCCATGTGACATCAGTGGTTTAACCGCAATTATGCGAAGCTACGAGAATACGTTTTGTGGTCAAAAGAAAAAAAATAACGACTTTATTCAACAATTCGTCTCCTCCGCATCACCCTGGTGCCATTTTGGAGAATATCTGCTGGACGTAAACAACGTATGCTGTTCTGTGTCAGCTGCGTCACACGGATACGCTGTTTCCGTTCAGATCAAATCACAACAATGTAAAAAACAGATCCGGCGTGATGCAGCTGACACAGAACAGCAATTGTTGAATACAGTTTTTTTTTATTTTTTTTATTTTGCGCACAAAAAGTATTCTCGTAGCTTCGTATAATTGCAGATGAAATTTTATTTCTTCTCATCAACATTGGACAAGATCTGAGCATTCAGCAATATGGTCATTTGGACTATTAAATGGCCTTGTTTTGGATTTTCAACTTTATATTTAAATGTGTTTACACCGTTGCAGTTGTGGTCACAAGTCTTTTATAATTTTGTCCTTCTAAAAATGTCACTGTACATTAAATGGATGAATAAGTGTTGATTGTGTTTCTGCTGTTTGTATTTCTAAATTGTAATTTACCATGACAGCGTTAATTATTAGGCTATCCATATTAAACATGTCAGAATTAAATATATGTTCAGCTAAAAAGCCGAAGGCCATACCCTAGTACGGAGACAAAACTGGTAAATATATGCTATGACAAAATGTAGTTAAGACAATATTTTGATATTTATCCCATACACACATACACATACATATACACACACATTGTTGATATATATTATATATACGTACACGCATTGTTTATATATATATATATTTAACACAGTAGAATAAGTATTTTAAACATAATGCCCGCAGTAAATATAAAATATATGCTCAAAGCAGTGTTAATGAAGAATATTGCTATATAGTTGAGCTAGGTCATATTTCTGTTAGTTCTAAATACTTTTTTCAGAAACAATGTTTATAATGTCCAAAAAAACGTTATCTAAACATCTATTGTCTCAAGGTCTACCTCTGCATGGATCCCCACCAGTTCTTTGGAAAGGTCAACACAATGTGTTTGTCGAAATTAAGCACTCAGCGATTGAGGTATGACCTTGTTTAATATTCAGTTGAGTTTTTAAACACTTATCTTGAGATATACTACTTTGTATAAACCACTGATTCTTGTTTTCCCAGGATAGCACTTTCCAGCTGGATTACCTTGATAAGACTAGAAAAGTACAGGTAGTGTCCTGTGTACAACACAAGTTACATTATAAAAGGGTTGTTAGAAGACAAATACAAGATTCATCTGATCCCATTACTTCAATTTCCTTTTCCACAACACTCCCAGCCGGTACTTATACTGGCAGTAATGATTGTGATGTATTTGGCTTTGGATGGGGTTTCTTAGACATCCCGTCAGTTCCTTACCTTACATTTGTAACCACAACTGAAACAGCTGACAGCCTACAGTCAACCCAGGTCATTAAAACCACTGCAATTCCTCAAATTAAACAAACAGCTGTGACTGAAACGCATGTAGAATTTGCATCTAGATTTACAACACCCTCAGTTGGCGCAAGAGGAATTACAAGTGCTAAAGCATTGTTTTCTGAGATGACCTCCATCTCCACATCCCCAATGGGAACTAGCACTACTTCGGAAGCCATTTCCATGCAACCTGTGACAAGATGATTCCTTTCTCTACATCACATGTGAAAACAACCATACCTGTGGCAGTATAAGGCACTTTCACTCATGAAAAGAATACTGAAAAACTCCTTTAGTTGTTTAATAGCAGTTTAATAATTCGTTTCATAGCAGCTAAGACGGTTTACTTTTTCCACATCTCATGTTGAGACTTCCATACCTGTGACAATAGAAGCCACGTTCACTTACAGAAAGAGTACTGAAACTCCTTTAGTTAGCACCACAGCTACTGGATTGGACACATCTACAGCTGCAATAACTGCTGAAGCACCATCATCTCCTGAATGATTAGAAACTATAGCCAAGTCTATGTCCATCTCCACAACACCCGTTTAGTCGCCCATCACAGCAGAAATTGGCAGTACTTTACCAAACACTTTGATGGTCTCAACAACAAATGTTGTAAGCACCAGCCCTATGGAAGCCACTTCTCCAGCACTCACTTCCATTGATGGAACATCTAGAACAACTTCAGATAGCACAGCAGATGTTGTACTGGGGAAATCCACACCTGCATTGGCAACTACTGTGGTTCCAACGTCATCTGTTAAAACAAGTTGTTTCTTCCCCATCAGCAACATCTACTGAGAGAATAACATTTGGAACAGCACCATCAGTAGGTATTGTATTGGATACAACAACACCTGCAAAAACTATTGATGAAGCTTCAACATCTGCCAAAGTGTTATCTGTCCCCACAACACTTACTAAAACTAATTTAATAGAAGCCACTTCAGCTAAAGGGATGGCATCAGGAATTGCTTTGGAAATGTCCACATCTGACGTGACAGTTTCACCAACCTCAGCTGAAACTACATCTGTCTCCACAACACCATTTTCAACAGCTCCTGAAGTACCAATCCCACCTGAAACTACCTTTGTCTCCACAACCCCTGTTGAAACTTCTTCCACAACCATGACAAGGGCTGGAGCATCAGAGATGACATCAATTTCCACATCCCCTATGGGAATTATCACTACTTCAGAAGCTATTTCCACGCAACTTGTGACAACTGGTGAAGTGGCAACAACAGCTAAGATTATTCCTATCTCTACATCACAAGTTGAAACGTCTATACCTGTGGCAGTAGAAGCCATTTCCACTTACACAAAGAGTACTGAAAAAACTCCTTTAGTTGGCACCACAGCTACTGGATTGGAAACATCTACAGCTGCAATAACTGCTGAAATACCATCTTCTCCTGAGATATCAGCAACTACATCCAAGTCTGTGTCCATCTCGACAACACCTGTTCAGTCGCCCATCACAGCAGAGATTAACACTATACTGTACTTTACCAGCTACTTTGATGGTCTCCACAACAGGTGTGGAGAGCACCAGTCTTATGGAAGGCACTTCTCCAGAACTCACTTCCACTGATGCAAAAACATCTAGAACAACTCCTTCAGATAGCAAAGCAGACATTGTATTGTGGAAATCCACACCTGCATTGACAACTACTGTGGTACCAACGTCAGATGAAATTAAGTCTGTCACCACAACATCTGTTAAAACCACAGTTGCTCCTTCCCCATCAGCAACATCTACTGAGATGATGACATTTGAAACTTCACCGTCAGTAGGTAATGTATTGGACATAACTACACCAGTTCCCACAACAGGAATTGTACTGGAAAGGTCTACACCTGCAATGACAATAGCTGAACAAACAACCTCAGCTGAAACCATGTCTGTCTCTACACTATCTTCTGAAACTGCTATTGTTGTTGAAACTAGTGACGTTGCAGAAATGGCTCTGTAGCACCCATGTCAAGTAACGAAATAACTCCTGGAGCCACTCTCCCAGCTGATACTTACACTGGCAGTAACGGTATTTATATATTTGGCATTGGATGGGGGTTTTCAGATATCCTATCAGTTCCATACCTACCAGTTGTAACTACAACTGAAACAACTGATAGCCTACAGTCAATTCAGGTTGTTGGATCCACCACAATTCCACAAAATAAACAAATAGCTGTGACTGATGCCCATGTAGAAGTTGCATCTAGCCTTACAACTGTTCCAGAAATTACTTTCCTAACACCCATGTCAGACGAAGATACACAATCTGAAACCATTTCCCCAGTAGATACTTAGACTGGTAATGCAGTTGGCTTTGGATGGGGATTCTCTTGATATGCCGTCCGTTCCTTATGTACCAGTTGTAACTACAACTGAAACAATTAAAACTGACAGTTGACTCAGGTTGTTAAAATGACCACAATTCCTCAAATTAAACAAACAGCTGTGACTGATGCTCATGTAGTGTTTGTTTGTTGTTTATAGACTTACAACCGTTTCAGAAATTACTTTCCTAACACCCATAGGGTTGCCACTTTCAGCTAGGCAAAATAAGGGACACCCATTCACAACCCTTCCCCCATAAAAAAAAAACTCCAAGGACACAAATAATCAGTGAGGAACTCATAGCTCAACAATAAACCATGAGAAAACATGCTCAAGTATGTAAACTTGCAACAGAACACATTAATATTGCTATTTTAAATTTGATTATTTATAATGATTCATTATTATTAGTCTTTCGTTGACAGTTCTGCATCTGTTACCTGGATGGGATGATTTTTTAAAAATTCAATTGCTTAAATTAGGACTACATTATTATGTAATTATTTGTCCCATTTTTTTATCTAAATAATTTAGCAGTGTTTAAACTTTAAAATGCCAAATTGTATATGACATATATGATTATTTATTATGTATATATTTATGATTAATATAAATGATCAATTAAACAGGGTCTAACATTAATTATAATCTATTAATTCATCTGTCTAATAATGTCTAAAAATATAATAATTGCTGAACCACTTTCTCAATACATCGCTTGTTGTATTGGAATTAGTCATACTTTAAGTTTGAAAAACTTTGATTCCAGTAAGAGTAATACACGTGTGCTTCTGCGCAACAGCAATTATTTGTCCCTGTCCTTGACTCTAGCTAGTGTTTATGCTGCAATGTTTGTCTTGAACTTTAATATTGCCTTACAACTATAAAATTGTACGTACGTATGTCATCTTAATTTGCTTTTATAATGTCTAAAGATGTTTAAACATGCTTGCATTTGCTCTGCACATTTGTAAATGGTTACCCCTTTAAAAAAACTGATGATAATGACTAATAATAATAATAAACCAATGCCTTGTCAACAGTCAATATTAAATTCTTTCATGACTGTTTTCTAATTTGAGGTTTCACTTTTCAGGTGATGTCAGTTGTATATGTGGTTTAAAGGGATGATTACAAGAATAATACCTCTTCTAGGGTTCCAGCAACTTTGATGTGAATGCTTAACAATAACTAGTCAAAATGCATTTACCTTGTCAGTTTCTCCCAATACATAAATGCAGAATTGATTGCAGTCCATATCTGAATTTAAGTAGAATATAAATGTAATTTGAAAAGAAACTGCATCAAATATCGTTTTTAATGGAAAGATTTAATTGTTTGGTTGATGTCAACCAAAGGCAACATTGTTGCTGAGGCCATTTTTTCTTCGAAATAAAAAAGAAATATGAAAAAATGTAAATAAGTCTAAAGTTTTAAAGGGGTCATATGATGCGATTTCAAGTTTTCCTTTCTCTTTGGAGTGTTAAAAGCTGATTGTGCATAGATAAGATCCCTGAAGTTGCAAAGACTAAAGTCTCAAAACCAAAGAGATATTCTTTATCCAAGTTAAGACTCTGCCACGCCCCCCTAAAACGGCTCGTTCTAACACGCCCCCACATATCTACCTCACTATGTGGAAATATTTGCATAATGCCACCCAAATGTGCAGGCAAAGAAAGAAGGCGTGGTTTCAGTAACCGCAGTTAGTGTTGATGCAGCCATGTCAGGGAGACGCTGTGTGTTTCTAGGCGAAAGCAAAAGCACTTTATTTGGCCTTCCGAAAGTAGATGCATTTAGGAATCTTTAAGATCACTTACAACAGAACAGCAATGCATTTTATGGACGACCGTTTCTTTAAAACTTTTTGTGAAATGTTTTTTTTTTTTTTTTTTTGAAAAGTGAGAAATACCGCTTGGTTTAATTTATTATTGTCTAATGCAGTGACATTCATACATTTAAAGTGCTGCTTAAATGTGAAAATACAGTATGTGAAAGCCTCGTCCTCACTCCGACCTTTATTTTGAAAGCCATTAATCTCGTCTGAACTCATGAGATGCTGCTGATGGCGTTCTTCACACACACCACTGTTCTAAAGAGATACAGCGCAGTTCAATTTGAGTTAACTTCAAGACGTTAAACTGTTTTTGCTCCGTAAGTATGCAGTTGTTAGCCATTGCAAGCTAGCTATATTTAATTAATTTCGGTGAACGACTTATTAGGCTACTAAGGAGTTTTACTAGTAAGCGAAATATATATTTTTTTATTATTATCAATAATAAGGTTAAAACGTTGGTTGAGATTGACATTGTCAAAAAGACGTTTGTGTGTTACATATTTTTAAACAACAGGTAATGTTACATTGTATCCTGTTATATAGCTGTATAGCGCAACGTCTCTCAGCTCTTCTACACTGATATGGGGAATATGATATTGTCAGCAGTTACAGAGTTGGGAGGAGTTTCTTTTCCTTTCTGGAAGACAAAAACTTTTATTACACGTCAATTTTTCTTTCTTTTAGGTCAGTTCTTCTGTCACTGCGTGATTGGATCACTGTGCAGCAATGTCTTGCCTTCCAACTCTCTTCAAATACGTCGACGAGCACCAGGACGAGTATGTTGAGGTACTGAGATTATCTTTACTACATTGTATTATATTATATAGCCAAAACTTGGAAAATGTGTATACTTTTAGCTAAGATAGTTAAGATTTTTTTTAAATGCTCCTGTTTTTTATTTATATATTTTCATGTGTGTTATTCAAAACGTTTGATGACTTTACTGTTACTTGACATGAATATCTTTTCTAACGGAAATGTGAACACCTTGTATTTGAAGCGCCTGGCACAATGGGTTGCTGTACAGAGTGTGTCTGCCTGGCCAGAGAAACGAGGAGAAATCAAGAAGATGATGGAGATGGCAGCCAAAGACGTTGAGAGACTGGGGGGAACTGTGGAGATGGTTGACATCGGCATGCAGAAGGTGTTTAATTTTTCTTCGAAAATCAGTTATTATGAATGTCCTGTCATGGAATTGGAATTTTTCTTTTGATGTCTGGCTTTGGAATTTTTAGTGATAACAGCCTTTAGCACAAACATCACAGGCTGCTTCCTGCTTGGTCATTTTTGTGGTTGACCATGTGACTGCATGTGTCACATGCCCTACAGGATTGCAGTTGTGTAGTTATGCTTTTAAATGCGCTAAACTAAGGATCATCGGCATGCAGAAGGTGTTTAATTTTTCTTCGAAAATCACAGTTATTATGAATGTCCTGTCATGGAATTTGAATTTTTCTTTTGATGTCTGGCTTTGGAATTTTTAGTGATAACAGCCTTTAGCACAAACATCACAGGCTGCTTCCTGCTTGGTCATTTTTGTGGTTGACCATGTGACTGCATGTGTCACATGCCCTACAGGATTGCAGTTGTGTAGTTATGCTTTTAAATGCGCTAAACTAAGGATCAGGTGAAAGTGAACGCTTATATGCCTAAATTAGTGGTTCCACCCGATATTTCGTCATTATCCGATGTTGTTCCAAATATGCTATTGCTTTTCCGAGAAATTTTGAAGAAGATGGTTCCTATGTCTTGAGAAAAAGTTGACACTCAGACATAATTTTACATTTTTCATGCATTGCCTTTTTCTTGTTTTAATTTAGTTGCCAAGTGGTGAAGAGATCCCTCTTCCTCCAATAATTCTGGGTAGACTTGGCTCAGACCCAGGCAAGAAGACTGTGTGCATTTACGGGCACTTGGATGTGCAGCCAGCCAATATCGAGGATGGCTGGGACTCACCGCCCTTCACTCTGGTGGAAAAAGATGGTATGAGTGTGCACGCACAAGTCATTGTTTTTAAAAAAAAAAAGGTGTACAGTAGCGTTCTCTTGGGATTGAGGAGACTGATGCTAGCATCAATTTATTAATGAAGCCTTTGAGTGTATGGAAGAAACCTGTTAAGACCAAATGAGGTTTTACAATTGATTTGCTTCTTTTGCAATACTCTGCTCCCTCCAGGTAATATTTCACATTTGATTTGGCTAAAATTAGTCACCACTAGCATTTTTTGAAATTGTTTTTTTTTCCGTCCTGCTTGCATGTGGCTGTTGACACAAAAAAGGAAGAAATCTCACCGACTCAGCATGTTACATTTGTGTCCCTCCAGCCCAAAGAGATTTCAAGACAAATCCTATTGTCTCTTTTTGCTGAGATAGATCTGACGCGTAACCTTGTGACCTGTCAGCTGATTCCCATAAGGTTTTTTTTAAGCTGGGACAAATGTATATTCTTCTTAAACAAAAATTATTCATTTTAGATTTGCATATCATTAAAACTGTTAATATTTCTTGTTTTATATAGCACATTCAGATCTGTCAGATGTACCTCCTTAATCTATGTATGTTTCCTTTTTTTGACAAAATTTCACCAATTCTGAAATTTCACAACTAGGTTCAGATTTCAAGATTCTCTAAAATGGTCTTTTTTGTGTAGTAATTCACTAGTAATCTGTTGCAACTGGCATAAAGTTATAGTTTTGCTAAATTAATACCAAGGCCATGCATCTGTGAGGGCTTTATATGCACTTTGATATGTACTGTAAAATGCTTGCTGAACTGAGATTGTAGATCGAAATGCTTTATAATCATTACAGTTTATGACATTTTATTTGACTGTGGCTCATGCTTCATTTAATTGTCTTTAGGTAAAATGTACGGACGTGGATCTACGGATGATAAAGGCCCTGTGTTAGCCTGGTTCAACATCATTGAGGCCTATCAGAAGATTGGACAGGTGCAAACACTGTATTTTCTTCCCAATGATACTGTCTGCTTACTTATTAAGCCTGTAACACCAGTGCAAAGTCCTCAAGTATTTCAAACAGTATAACCATATCAGTGGGTTAAGATGCTAGATGTTTAGCATTGCCTGCTTTATTTAATCTGGTTAAAGTAACTTTAAATTTAAACAATACGGAATGTAAATTAAAAATTGCAGTTGTATGTGCACCTAGTGTGACTGAAACTGAGGAACAACTGAGGCCAACACTGCATATCATTGTGTTAAATCAATTTGCATCGCATACTTTCCTCGCCTTATCCAGCAATTACCTCATTATCTCCTGAGTGAACTGTCACTGCTTTTAAAGTTACTCGTTTACAGACAGCAGAACAGTGCAAAGGTTGTTTTATGATCTTTGATAATTTTAAAAGTCTTTTGTCAAGTTAATTTAATTAGCTCTAATTTAATTAACTGTAAGCTTAATTGTAATGTTATGCAGTGTTTCTATGATGCATGACAAATACTAATAGAATACTTGTCCTTTATGACAAGTTTTAGAATAATAAAATGTTTGGTTTCTAAAGAAATACGCATTTTCACAATTTATAGGAACTGATCTATAGATTTATATTGACTGAAAAAACACTATGTAAAGTCTTTCATTTAATGGAATTTTGCACTAAAAACTAAATGTACTTGATCACAGGAACTGCCCATCAATATAAAGTTCTGCTTTGAGGGAATGGAAGAGTCTGGATCAGAAGGATTGGACGAGCTGGTTTTCTCTCGCAAAGACTCTTTCTTTAAGGATGTGGACTACGTCTGCATTTCTGACAACTACTGGCTGGGGAAGACCAAGCCCTGCATTACCTACGGCCTGAGAGGAATCTGCTACTTCTTTGTTGAGGTAGGAGCTATTTTGTTACTTTAATGTCAATAGAAACTTAAGATTTGTAGCAGTGGTTAAGCAGTGGTATTTAAAGTTAAACTCTGACTTCATGTGTATATATACTAACAGTATGCATATAGCGGTTATAAAAACAAAAGAATTCAAAAGATTTTAAAACAATGAAATGTTACTTAAACATTCTTTAATGAAAGAAAGCATTAGATCCTCACAAAGGCAAAGTTTTGAGATTTTTCTCATATCTGATTAACAAGAGCAAGTCGTATGTTTTAAGGTGAAATGCTGTGATAAAGATCTTCACTCTGGCGTGTTTGGAGGATCCGTTCATGAGGCCATGACTGACCTCATAGCTCTGATGGGTAAGACTGATGTCTACATATTCCTTAGGTAGAAAGAGGGTCAGTAGGTTGGTCATAAAAATGTATGACAGGGATTTCCTTGGTTGTGTTTGATTACACTGGGATATGTCTTTTGTTGACCTTCTTAAGTTACCTGTCAGTTTAGAGCAGTTGTCAATGATTTCCTCTTGATTAGCTCAACTCGCAATGATGAACCATAAACAAAATTATTGGTGTTTATGTACCATTATTGCTAGGGATGCACCGATATGAAAATTTTGGCCGATACCGATAACCGATAATTCTTTATTTTTACCGATATGGTGGCCGATATATCGTGCATCCCTAATTATTGCTTTTGCTGTGCTTTGAAAGTGTTTTAAGTATTTTGTATTTTTAGGCTCTTTGGTGGATAACAAGGGGAAAATTGTAGTACCAGGGATATACGACCATGTGGCTAAACTGACTGATGAAGAGAAGAAGCTCTACGAAAAGATCGAGTTTGACATGGAAGAATACGCCAAAGATGTTGGAGCAGGCAAACTGCTGCATGACACAAAGGTAGATCCCCCCTCTTGTCTTTTCACATTTTCAGTGTCCGCTGATGTAATTTTATGTTTCTGTTGATTCAAGTCAGGGCTATTTTTATTATTAACTTAAACTAAAACCATAAAAATTCCTACTTGAAATAAAATAAACATAAATAAATTGTGTATATATACAGAATATATATATATAGAGTTCATTTGCAAAAACCGATAAACACCACTTAAAAAAAATAAGCTGAGTTCACACTTTACTGCAGAAGCCGACAAGCGCCCTTGTTGTTTTTGAACAGAAACTGATAAGTCCATTTTAGCGAATCAGCACGCTGTATTCAGGTCAGGTGACAAATTAACTTAAACTAAAACCATGAAAATTCCTACTTGAAATAAAATAAACATAAATAAATTGTGTATATATATATAGAATATATATATATATAGAGTTCATTTGCAAAAACCGATAAACACCACTTAAAAAAAATAAGCTGAGTTCACACTTTACTGCAGAAGCCGACAAGCGCCCTTGTTGTTTTTGAACAGAAACCGATAAGTCCATTTTAGCGAATCAGCACGCTGTTCTTCTTCAGGGCGAAAAAGGAAAATAAAAGCTGAAACGTTTTCTCGGAACTTTGCAAAAGCAGCGCGTTACAGTGGTGATGGAAAAGCTCCGTGTATTGCGTGTAATCACATCCATACAGTTTATGATCACAACAACGTTTGTCAGGCATCTACATTGTCATCTGAGGAGATTACAAAGATTAAACGAGTACTTTTTTTAAAACTCTAAAACATGAAATGTGGAGTTCTCTGCTTTTGCCAAAAAACGACTGTTGGATTTATCTGCTTTTGCTATAAAACAAACTTTTAATATAAAAAAAAAAACATTTTTACAACTTTAATTTTGTAAATTACCTGTATTTGTTTCAGTTATTATTACCTAATCAAAACAACCCAACTGCAGTTTGATTGATATTACTTGGAATTCGTAATAAAAAAAACATGATTTCTTATTGGTTTTTGCAAATGAACTCTTCATATATATATACTTAACTTACACTTATTTTATTTCAGCTAATTGCCAAGGCAACATTTCCCATTTTCGTTTCGCTTAAATTGAAGTACTAAAATAACTAAAGCTAAATAAACTAAAAAATATGGAAATATAAAAATGATAAACACAGAACAAAATTAATTGAATTAACTCAAATTAAAATGAAAACAAAAAAGATACAAATAAAATGTAATTCAGAATAATAACCAAAAAAATAATAGTATGTCAATCTAGTAAATGATAGTAAAATAACACTGACTCAAATAGGGGTGTTAATTGATTAAAATTATTTATTATAAACTATTGTAATAATGATACGATTTTTTTTTTAAACAAGACTGTTTCAAAAATTGGCATTTTTAATAATGCTGCCGACATTTATATAAATTCATGTTTTATGTTCAATGATATGTATATTAAGCCAAATAATATATTGGTTTATTGTGCAGGAGCAAATTCTGATGCATCGTTGGAGATTCCCATCCCTTTCTTTGCATGGCATAGAGGGAGCTTTCTCTGAAGGAGGAGCCAAAACTGTCATTCCCCGCAAGGTCATTGGCAAGTTCTCTATCCGCCTGGTCCCTGATATGGATCCCAAAGTGGTGGAGAAACAGGTTTGAAGTTATTTGATCTCATCCAACCTCAAAGAGTCATCTACATACCTTACAGACATGACTGTTGTGCTACAGACGTGCTTGTGCTCACATGTGCGGCTTATCTTATAGGTAATTACCCATGTGGAGAAGAAGTTTGCAGAATTGCAAACTCCCAACAAACTGAAAGTGTACATGGGACATGGAGCCAAGGCCTGGGTGTCTGACTTTAACCATCCTCACTACATGGCTGGCAGAAAGGCCATGAAGACTGGTAAGACACAACATATGGTATGACTGTAGATATAAGACTGCTCATGTAATTCCAGTCTACATTGACATGAAATACCAGAAGTTACCAGAATACCAGAAGAAAAGTAGTTTAAAAAAACATGAAGTAATGTCTGAAATTACTGCATCTAAAACACTTTCCCTCATTCATTCATATACATTTTAAACACATTTTCATATTGATTTCAATAAAGACCATAGATATTTAAATGCATCAACTACCGATGCATGATATTTATATAATGTTGATACAAGTGTAGCAATTTTTCAAAACATATCAATACTGAAATAGCTATAATAACGGTTTTAATACTCTTTTCTCGCAGCATCGATACACTGATACCAGCTGTGCTTTCTCGCACTCTTTTCTCTGACATAGAGCTCATGTACACCGCAGTGTAATGAAAAACATTTATAAACCTGTCGTCCAACGAAATACACAATGACATATTTGACTTTGATCTTGTCAAAGCAACAATGTGGCCTTTTTCCTTCTAATTCCTTCTAAACACTTGTGGCTTAATGTAATTCTGTATCTTTCCCTGATGTTAGTATTTGGCGTGGAGCCTGATCTGACCCGTGAGGGAGGAAGTATCCCGGTGACTCTAACCTTCCAAGAAGCAACCGGCCAGAATGTCATGCTGCTGCCTGTCGGTTCTTCTGACGATGGGGCTCACTCACAAAACGAGAAACTCAACAGGTAATGTTTACGCATAGCTATGTCTTGTTATTTAGGTGTGGCTGCGAAACTGCAAATGCATATGATAGCAGGTAATCATTGCTCTCATAGGCCAATTTTATTTATGAGACCTTCTTATCTGATAGATGAGATGCTCTTGGGATGCTTGAAAATGTTAATGGCAATCTTTTACATTTTGTTTTTCAATATCTTCCCCCTTTTTTGCCTTGACAGATCCAACTATATTCAGGGCACCAAGATGTTGGGAGCTTACTTCTATGAAGTATCTCAGCTTAGCTAACTGGAGTGTCTGATTCAACGTGACTAGACTGGTGTATTTTTAATTGTCTGAAGATGTGAATGAAATGCTTGGATAAGGGTACGGTCTCTAAAAGAATGCTGCATCATACAAGTTTTTTTTTTCTGCCGAGGATGGCATACATTGAGGAAATGGTGGTAAATGGTGATAGTATGGTAGTAGTCTGAGCCAAATGACCTGATGATAATCTGACTGTTTCATGCAGTATCACATGTGACATGTAAAAACAACAATCACTCTTTGCTGCTAGATTTCTCAGTTATATAGTCATTTTCAAGGCATGATATGTATTTCCACCCAACTCTTTTTATTTTTTGTTTAGTCCAGTTCTCTCTATAATAATCCATCAAGCAAGTGTTTTGAGAGGACTGGTGATGAATACAATTTAGACCAAATAAGCATACATTGTCATTTCAGTCTTATATATATACCTTGTCACTGTAGCACTAGTCTGTCTCCCAGTGTCTTAATATCCAATTTCAGATAGAGTTATATCAGAGGAATTATTTTTGAGTGAACTCTCCCTTTAATATGGAATATAACATAATCTGTTATCTGGTGTAATCTGTTTACATATGACAAATGCACTCCTATAATAAAATGCAAATGATCTCCTTAAAATTCAACTTTGATTACATTTGATTTTTGTTTTTACTGTCATTCACTAAATGTAGACTTTAAAAAGCATATATCCATTATAACATTTAAGAAAAAAACTACAGTTTCTGAAATAAATAATTAATTGTATAGAATTGGTTGGAAAATGAAAGCAATACTGGTCTGTGAGTATTTTAATTTTTTTTACAAACCCTCAAATGGTGATCTTTTATTCTTAATTCCATTCTGAAAATAATTTTTCACTTTCAACTTCTGTGTGCATTTTGATTGGGCTTTTAAGGATTTGAGAATGTGCCAAAGAGCATCTTGTGTTTCAGTGGAAGCAAGAAAATCTGACCCTCTGTTCCAACAAAAGTATATATAGTCAATGTCACAAATTTGCATATTTGTTTAGGGAGCAAGAAACCGTAAAGAATATCACACGCACAATATATCACACAATATTATGACCACTTAAAATAAATATTTTGTAGCATTATTGATTTCTCTGCTGTCACTTTTGATCAATTTAATGCAACCTTGCTGGATTAAAATAGTGTGTGTGTGTGTGATTTATAATGCTACAAAAGATTTATTTTCAATTGTAATATTTCACAACATTACAGTTTTTACTGTATTTGAACAAACATTAAAAAGTAGTTTTTTTTTTATATTTATTATTTTTCCTCAAATGACTTATAAGAGGCATTGACTTTAAATTAGCTACATCCAAGATATATATCCGGACCAATCTATAGTTAAAAATCATTGTAAAAATGCTTTTTTTTTATGCAGCTGGCCACCTCACTTTAGTTCGTGTTTGAGTATATATAAACTCATACACATGTAAGAAACTAATCTAAACACTTTTGTTAGATGACATCCTTTACTCATCCTTCTATTTTACAATGGTGTATTTTTAAAGTGCGTGTTTATGTGCATGCTGATGTCTGATGCTCACAGGTAGACTGACAGCACACTGGTAGTTCTGCCCTCTATGAGCGGTAGGTCACATTTATCCCGTGCCTCCTCCATTATAGCCCCAGGAACGGTGCAGCCACAGCCAGGCGAGGTAGATGAATCCAAATGGACAAACTTGTCTGGTGGCGCTATTTTCCCATGACACCCAGTCTCTAAATGTGACCAGACAGCCTATCTCTGCCCTTAAGATTTTTTTTTTTACGTCTCTCCCTCTCTTCTGCTACTGCTCGGAACAGTTTCAGTCCATCTGACTTTTTTTTTTTGAACACACCATGTTGAAATGCACATCGGCTTTGTGAGAGATCTTGGCCCGTGGCAATGGCTGTCAGTAGGAAGAGTTGCAGAGCAGGAGAATATGAATATGAAACTGTTTACCAGGCCTCGCTGTAAGGAGCAGAGCCATATTTCATCAGGTCTTACTGGTTCAAGAATGTCAGACCTCTCAGCAAACACAGGTTGTCCTGTCTGTGATCTAAATTTGTCCATGAAAAGGATTTGCTGGTTTGATGTTTAACAAGACAAGACTGGAATGCATTATTGAGCTTAATAATGCAGAAAATGATCAACAGTCTTTGCAAGCTAGTACCAATGCAAATTTTGACCCTGTTCGTTTGCTTGTAGAAGTATCAACATTTTTTCGCCGCCTTTTAGTAGACGAAAGTAAGCTAACATAGTTATATACAAGGTCATTGTTTATATTTAGCCCCGGGCCCAATAAATAGGCTGTATTGTGGTGTGAAGTCGTTCTTTTTTCTGATTTTTGCCACTAGATGGCGACAAATGCTCATGTTATTTTCAGATTTCAATGCATGCGGTTTTCAGTTTAACAACCAGGTTCCATACGTGGTGTGCGTGCATTTAATCTTTGAAGCACTTCTTAAACCATATTCTTTTAAAGTAAATTAATCACTGTAGTTGCTAGTATCAAAATACCTCGTTTTTACTTCTGTAAAACTTCAGTGAATGAAAATCGAAATTATGTCCAAAGGGTAAGAAGCTTTCAGACTCGTGCCATATTCAGAATCGTTTGTTTATAACAGTTGTGGCGTATATCAAGAGACCACACTTGCTTTTTAGTATAACCGCTAATGATATTCATTCTTTCAAACGCTGTAGTGGCCATAGCATTTTGTCTGCAATTATGGTTAGCAGGAAAAACCTTTTGCTTTGGGGTTGTTCCAAACTTTTGAGTGACGATTTCTGCTGACATAACGATTATAAATGCTTCAAGTCCGCTAAAACATTTTTGAGGTAAATCCTTCATATTTAACATGCCATTTAAACATGACAAATGCTGTATGAATGTATGTGTTTATAGTATATTCAGAGCTGGATCGTGAATGCCTTTTAAATTACAATTCAGTTTCTGAATTTGAATGTAGCAAACAGGATTCTAGTTCGAAGTTGAATGTAAGGAAATCGTATTAAAATGAAGTGAAATTTAAGGAAATACAGAGACCTGTAGCTATACTTTTATTGCCAAGACAAACGTTGAATTTTAGCTCGGTAAAAACATTTAAAAATCCTTGAGGACAGACAGATAGATAGGCATAGATAGATAGATATGTTTGAAATGCCAACTATAGAAGTAATTAGAATTAAGTTAATTCTAATAAATTAACCTTGGTGAATTAGAGTGGCTAAACACTTCATTTCCCAGAATGCTCTACTACAGTATACTGAATTTCTTTAAGATGCAATTCATCAATTTCCTCTTCCTGACATTACGATTTACATATTATTTTAGTAACTTCCTGTCATGAGTTGAAAGGGAGTCAGTTTTTCAGTTGTGAAATTTGCACAACCCTGGTAGTAGCAATTGTGTAGCATGTGTACAATTACCAAAGTATTGTTTATAATGCAAACCAGTTTCATTGTATTTCCCATGTTAAACCTCAGACATGTAGACACACGCTCCACCGTGTTTTTGTCTTATCGAACATGAGATGTGCGGAAGAGACAGTAAATCAGTCTCACCTGCAGCCAGCCTCCATAAAACTGAAGGAGGGAGTTGAGCTCCACTAGTTTTATGAGGTCTGGCTCATTACCAGATTACATTAGCTTGTCTCTCTTACACATTAATAAAAAAATCTTAATTTTAAAAAGTTTTCAGCAGTGTTTGCCCTTTTCCTTTCAGTGAAGTCAAACATTTCCAGCCTATAAAGACTCGTCTTGCTGCTGGAAAGAAGCCAGGGCATGTGTCCGTGTTTACCTCACAGGCACTGGGTCGCACGCTCCTTTCACGCTGATGTCAGATTGGCATGACACATGGTAGGCACTTAAGTAAGTCGCCTCACTCTTGAGCTTCTTCTTTTCACTGTATCAAATTTATATGGACGTACCGTCCGGCATTCATATCTCCTTGATGTCTCTCTCTCATGTGTTGTCAGTTGCAGCATGCCTTGTAGCACGACTCATTTCAGATATTATTCAGTTCTCTAAAGCCGTTGATCAGCATACTAAATGATGATTTCTGAACAGCCTAACACTCCCCTAACACTCTAATACAATTAGGCCAAGACAGCTCGCCTGGTTATGTTTAATGGGGATGACATCAGAGGAGATAGCAGAGAATGAATAAGTCATTCTTGGTCTCATTTCAAATGTGAAAGATTCATACCAGTAATTTAGATGACAGTATTAATTTAACATGACACTGCATTAATGGTCGATTTTAGATTCACAGAACTCGTTTAAGTGGAATGGACTTCCTTAATTTGATGAGATGTGATGGCAGCGTGATGCCACGTCTCTCTCCATCTCTCTCTCCCTGCGGCATGGCAAGCACACACACATACACAGATATTCGCCAAGCTTTAGCTGTTGTCCTCAACACGCGTGGTAACAGGGTGAGCGTGTGTGTTTGCTTGTGTTTTGAAACGAGCACACTTTTTTGTATTGATGGTTGCTGGCTTTTGAGTGAATATTTCTATTCGGATGTTAAGGCACCAAAATGTGATGTATTTAGATGGCACCTGTAACTAAAACGCACATCTACTTCATTATAATTAGAAAAGATCATACTGCATCCTAATTTTAAATTTGGTTAATATATAAATAAATGCAAATATACACGATCCTTCAGAAATAATTTTAATATGCTGATTTGGTTCTCAAGAAACATGTCTTATTATTATCATCAGTGTTGAAAACTGTTGTCTTGCTTAATGTTTATGTGGAATAGATTTTTTTTAGGATTGTTTGATTAATATAAAGTTCAAAAGAACACTGCTTATTTGAAATATATTTTTTTGTCATTACTGACACTTTTGATCAATTTAATACATCCTTGTTAAATAAAAGTATTAGCTTCTTTTTTTTTTTTTAATTCATTGTGACCCCAAACCTTTGATCTAGTGTATGTGTGTGTGTGTATGTATGATCAAATTATTCCAAATAGAAATGATTTAAATGCATTAGGATCCATTCTGTTCTTTGCAAAAGATATATCAGCCTAGAGTGAACGTAACATTATTTTAACATTATTTCATATACATTTTGTTATTCTACACAATGATAAAACTATTAATGTGTTAATAGATTACAAAAGGTTTATTTAAAACACTTAGTATAAACTTAATGGGGTCCAGATGTCTGAGACCATCAATGAAAATGCTTGTACTGTGAATAACTATTTTTAAATAAATAAATGCAAATTTTATTTCAAATTGAAATTTCCCATGTTATTCAGCCTGATTTGTGATCCCATATACTTATTTGGCTAGTGTTTGATTTGGTTACATCAGGACTTCATTTAAACTGTTTCAAAATGCTAAAACTTTACTTATTTCCAATTTTAAATGGACAAAAATCCCTAATTTTCAACGTGGTCTCAGACTTTTGGTTGCCACAGTCTCTATGTACACAGACTGTTGCTTTCCCGAAATCCCACAGCGCCCTGCTTTTCTGCAACATTTCTTCTCTTATTTTAACTCGCTCCTTTGTACGTGACTGATGATTTTCTGGGATCGTCGTCTCCTGGTTGGTTGCGGAAGCCACAGGTTGATGAAAAAGTTAGGCGTGTTATTGTCTGAGCTGCTGAGTCCCCAATGTGGCCGTGTGTCTCAAAGGCTTCTTAATGACTGGACTCTCCTGCACTCTGCCTCCCTGATGGATGGCAAGCAGGGACGGCCTCTCTTTCATCCCGACAGCCTGACTCGTCTGATTTATTAATGACAATAATTAGGAGTAAACCTCTCTGCAACCAAACCCAGAGTGATTAGCACAGTAACGATGGCGGGGAGGGGTTGTGGATATGGCGATCTGATTAATGTCGGCCATTTTGACCTTTCTGAGCCGGGCTTCTCTGCAGTCTGGGGAGAGATGAGGAGAGAGAGGGCAGCTATCTGTGGTGTCCACTCACAATTAGGTGCTGAATGAATTAGAATGCAAAATGTACCACTCAGGTCATTAGCTGTGCTGTTCACGACATGCTTATTCTATTGGAACGAATCCGTTGGTGAGCTTCTGTGTTATTTATATATGACAAAATGGCACTGGTCACTTTATTCAAGATGTTTTTTGCAGATTCTTATTCCAGCGGTGTGGTTTATAATTAGATTAAATCTTGTTTTTCTCCTAACGATCTGAATAAATCTCATCTCACCTGCATCTTGCTCTCAGAATCAGTCCAAAGTGGGAAAAGACCACTGAATTCTGCTCCACGATTACCCTTTAGTCACGTAGCGGTAGCAGACCCTTCTATTTACCTGTTTGAAAACACAAATCATCTCTGGAGATAGACACGGACTCGCTGATAACACGCAGACTCTGTGTGACATTTGATTAACGAATGTAAATGAAGGTCAAGAGTCATTTTGTGTGGCCATCTTCCCTTTGCCGGGCTCTGACAATGAAATCTTTGCAGACACCGGCTCCAGTAATGGCCACATTTAAACCGCAGTCGTTTAAGAGCTTGTACCCAGTACAGCTGCATGTAATGGAGTTGGTCAGAAAGGTCAGAGTCTTTATCTGGGTCAGATTGGAGTCAGTGAAGTCGGAAGCCAATGAATGGGAGACGGGAGATCAAAGTAAAAGCCATGTCAAGTAGTGCCGGTGAGCGATCGGGGAGCTGCACTTCGACGACCCGCTTCGGGATCGGTTTCAGCTTTCGGTTCACTGCGGTTAAGAGATGGGCGACTGATTCGGGATCTGTGATTTGTCAAAGCACGAACGATTGTATGTGTATGTTTAACCTTACCTGTGACCAGAAGCATGACTTACTTTCTTCTTCTGTAAAACACAAAATAATTTTGAAAAAAGTTTGTTCACTGAGTGAAAGTCAATGGAGTCCAATGTCAATCCAACTCAATGGACAAAAACAGTTGAATAATTTTTCTAAAAATGCTTTTTGTATTGTGCAGAAAAAAGAAAGTCAAAGACTTTTAAAGTACCTTTAAGTTAATCATAAAAATGTATGTTTGTCTTTGCATTATATAAGAATGTATTAAACCAAGAGGTATTTATTGTAATGTGCACAAAAATTTATTTTGAGTTAAAAATGTTATTACAAGGACATTTTCTGATTGTTTTTTTTTTTTTTTTAATGTCCATAGTAAATGCGACGAAGGACACCTGTGTGAACTTTTAGTTTAAAAGTCATTGCCAAAACATTCAATTTGAAAACAGTATTGTATTGTTTTACTAAATGCAGTGAATAAATACATTTTAGGTGTCTAGATACGTTATGTCCCTGCTCACTGATGTTGGCAAGTGGCGGAAACACTTTTCCTCAGTAGTTTTGCTCAGTTCCAACCGGAAACGAAGTTGAAATCAAGGCCGATCGTCCTGTCAATGAGTTCGCCGCGTTTGAAAAACGCTCTCTCCATGTAGGTCATGTAATGAAACTTCTCGTCCCTCGTAGCTCTCCGCTGCCCAAGTCTAATTTGTCCTCATTAAAAGTCCCCCTGCCTCGTGTTATTATTTTCCTGCCCCATCTCCTAAAACACAAGGAACTGATTGAAAGTGGGGTAAAGTCGGTCATCATGACATGACCTGCAGAAACAGCAGAAAGTGTGCGATGGCTGACCCCGGCAAACTGCCTGCCTGCACATATTGCACAATCCTTCATATTTAATGGGGAAACACGAGCCTGTGATGTTGTCTGCATTCTCTCTAGTGTCTGCTGCTCGGGGTGGAGTGAAGCCACTTAATGAGAATCCCCTGTTCTCCTCCATCATTTTTAAACAGGCAGTGCACTCAGCAGCCTTGCCTTCCCTCTAAGGACCCCCCCACCTGCCCCCCCCCGACATGCTGTGCTCGTTTTTGTAAGCGCTAAATTATGTATCAGCTCCTTAAATGCTGTGAAACATCGGTTTAATATGGAGTAAACTTGTTTTCCATAATTCCACACTCAAATTAGGCCAGGATACTTAACTTTGTTGGAAGCCGTCGATTAGCTTATTTTGTCTTTTAGAAACATTTACATCAGACAGCAACACAGGGAAGCGCAATTATTGCACTTTTTTTTTCTTACGTTATCCTTTATCATTTATATGGTAATAAAGTCTTACGGAGTTCATAAGAGGATGGATGGGGAAACTCTCTCAAGTCTGTTGCTTGATCTTCCACTTGGCGTTTCCTCATTTAGATTAAACTCCGACATCAGTAACGCTTTACCCCCAACAATAATGTCCCTCCGCTGGCGCGTGAGGCCTGTCCCTGACAGCAAACCGACATCTTGACTCGCCCCATTCCGTCGCAGCCAGCTCTTAACACAACTGCTATTGTTAAACGTCCTCCGCAGCCGTAATATCTTCTAATCCTCAAATAGAGTGGAGTTAAAACTACAAGCTCCAAACTATTTTTACTTGCCTCACTAGTTGTGGCAGATGAGAAGGGATCTCTGTGTAGATGATTATATTGTCATCCCCTGATCTTTACTGCTGGAGTAATTGTAAATCATTGCTTCATGGCACGTCAGAGGTTGTCGGTAGCAGGCAATTAAATGGCACAATATAATAGAGCAAATTATTGCCTGTCAGATTTTGAACAACACAGTTGGTATTTGAATTACACTTAATCATTACATGCATTAGAAAGCTCATTGGAATCCTGCTTAGGACTGAACACGAGCCATTGCATTATTTAAACCTCTAATTGTGAAAGCCATTTATTTGTGGTTACTGTACAACAAAAAGAGTCTCACCAAGCGGGCCGGCTTTAAAAGCTCGATATATCCAAATCAACGTCTTCAGACACATAAACCAAATTGGCCAAAATGGGCAATTTCGCCGGGGTGGAGAAACATTTAGCCATGCAAAGTGTTTTGTAATTTCAGACTGCGAGGATGAATATTAAATATTTACTTTTAGCCAGGCCCAAGCCAGGTCCCCTTTTTTGCATAATTCATTAGGCAAAACAGATGAGGTTATAATTTGCCTAGACGCCACGTATCTGTTTCTCAGGGGTTTCTCAGCCCTCCCTGCTCGCACCCTGGACCCAACAACCAGATTCTTCAATATGCCAAGCAGCCGATGACAAAATGTAAAAAATGCGTGACACGAGTCTTTACATTTGTAGAACTTTGTAGTGGCTTTTAATAAAGAAATACTTGATCTTTCGCAACCTGAGTGCAGATAATCCATATATGACGGATAAACGAATAATAAATTTTAGTTTTGGTTTCCTAGAGCCGCTAATTATTTGTAGCGTATTATTCAAGTGCGACGGCTGACCCCGGCAAACTGCCTGCCTGCACATATTGCACAATCCTTCATATTTAATGGGGAAACACGGGCCTGTGATTTTGTCTGCATTCTCTCTAGTGTCTGCTGCTCGGGGTGGAGTGAAGCCACTTAATGAGAATCCCCTGTTCTCCTCCATCATTTTTAAACAGGCAGTGCACTCAGCAGCCTTGCCTTCCCTCTAAGGACCCCCCCACCTGCCCCCCCCCGACATGCTGTGCTCGTTTTTGTAAGCGCTAAATTATGTATCAGCTCCTTAAATGCTGTGAAACATTGGTTTAATATGGAGTAAACTTGTTTTCCATAATTCCACACTCAAATTAGGCCAGGATACTTAACTTTGTTGGAAGCCGTCGATTAGCTTATTTTGTCTTTTAGAAACATTTACATCAGACAAGCAATGTAGAGAAGCGCAATTATTGAATTTTTTTTTCTTACATTATCCTTTATCATTTATATGGTAATAAAGTCTTACGGAGTTCATAAGAGGATGGATGGGGAAACAGAGTCTGTTGCTTGATCTTCCACTTGGCGTTTCCTCATTTAGATTAAACTCCGACATCAGTAACGCTTTACCCCCAACAATAATGTCCCTCCGCTGGCGCGTGAGGCCTGTCCCTGACAGCAAACCGACATCTTGACTCGCCCCATTCCGTCGCAGCCAGCTCTTAACACAACTGCTATTGTTAAACGTCCTCCGCAGCCGTAATATCTTCTAATCCTCAAATAGAGTGGAGTTAAAACTACAAGCTCCAAACTATTTTTACTTGCCTCACTAGTTGTGGCAGATGAGAAGGGATCTCTGTGTAGATGATTATATTGTCATCCCCTGATCTTTACTGCTGGAGTAATTGTAAATCATTGCTTCATGGCACGTCAGAGGTTGTCGGTAGCAGGCAATTAAATGGCACAATATAATAGAGCAAATTATTGCCTGTCAGATTTTGAACAACACAGTTGGTATTTGAATTACACTTAATCATTACATGCATTAGAAAGCTCATTGGAATCCTGCTTAGGACTGAACACGAGCCATTGCATTATTTAAACCTCTAATTGTGAAAGCCATTTATTTGTGGTTACTGTACAACAAAAAGAGTCTCACCAAGCGGGCCGGCTTTAAAAGCTCGATATATCCAAATCAACGTCTTCAGACACATAAACCAAATTGGCCAAAATGGGCAATTTCGCCGGGGTGGAGAAACATTTAGCCATGCAAAGTGTTTTGTAATTTCAGACTGCGAGGATGAATATTAAATATTTACTTTTAGCCAGGCCCAAGCCAGGTCCCCTTTTTGCATAATTCATTAGGTAAAACAGATGAAGTTATAATTTGTCTAGATGCCACGTATCTGTTTCTCAGGGCTTTCTCGGCCCTCCCCGCTCGCACCCCGGACCCGGCGACCAGATTCTTCAAAATTCGAAGTGGCCGATGACAAAGCGTTAAAATTGCGTAACGCAAATCGTAAAATTTGCGCCGAACTTCGTGGTGGCTTTTAATAAGGAAATACTTGATCTGAGTGCAGATAATCCATATAGAGCGAATAATAAATGTTAGTTTCGGTTTCCTGGCGCCGCTAATTATCGGTAGCGTATTATTCATATTCCTTCACAACATAGGCGGAAGTTGCTTCGCACAATATGCCACAAGGGCCAGAACAGACACCCGGTATTAACAAGACTTAAGTACTGTTGTCATGGCCGTGCCGCCAGCTCATAGATTGTAATTATGGGTTTAGCACTATACTGTGATGCGTATGGGTTGAATAACGATATTAAGAAATGGCGTGATGTTAAAAAGGATATCAGTTTTACTGGTCCGTGTAAATATGCCACAGCTTTCTGTTATGACTGTTCGTGTTTTGTGTGTAAAAGTTCATTTGTCGCTTTGTCGCAGGGGTCTTCGAGCTCGGCGTACTGAGATCTTTTTCAGAGCCCTTCCTGTTGTTGTCAAGCCATCTCGGCCTTGACTGTCATATCATATCAGCTCTCCACTCCCACCCTGTTTAAAGTACTGCTTTGGCTCATGTTACTCCAGAAGTCAGTTCCTCCAGAAACATCTGTTTCTTTTCAGAGGGAGGAGAGACAAATAGGCCCATTGTCACGCCTGTATCTGTACTCATATCGAGTCCTTTGGCTTTTCGGACAGGTTGGAATTATCGAGGGAGGGTGAAAGGCAAATAGCCCTATAGCTCAATCACCATTGTTTGGAATCAGTCAGTGGTAATATTAGTGTTGCCCAGAACACAATTACTCAATAGCGGCGTCTTTAACGTCATCTTGAATTTATCCTCTTGACAGATCCGGAGACTGATAATTTAATGCAAGTTATGATTAAAATCCCCTTACTGTCAAGCCCTTTGGAACAAATAACAAATACGTCTGTTTGGAAAAATGACAGTTTTAAAAATAAATGAAATTACACGTTAGAGCCGGCGCGGGGAGGGGCGCGCGGGAATTTATTGAGCTGCGAGACGTTGTGCGGGAGATTTAGGATTTGTGCTCGGGAGGGGGGTGGGAGAAGTTAATGACTGATTAACAACAGCAATTAAAAGATGAGGAAAAGGTATATAATTAAAATGGAAGTTCTTGCTTGTCAAGTGCGCGAGTGTCATCCATTGTGCGGCTTGTTGAAAAGCTGGAGGAAAAAGAAACCGGTACTTAATTCCAGGCTTTGGCATCGAGGAAGGGCGTTGATCGCAGACGCTTTTCTGAAGGCTGTAACTCAGCTGAAAGTGAGGCCGTGTCATTAGAAGTTCAAAGCCGTGCATCTTGTGTTGACAGTCATCGGCAGCGAATATTTGGCAGTCGGGAGTAATTTCACTTAATTAATGGGATGCATATTTGATGGGGGGAATGAAATATTCAAGCTCAGCAAAGTGGAAAAAAGGAAAGATTTAGTGCAGAGTAAAAAGGTGGAGGGATGTAATTTGTGCATTCACTTCAGAGCCTACCGGGGAATAGAGACAGAAAGATGCAAGGAGGTGAGGAGGAAATATGTGAGGGAATTCACAAACAGCGCAAAAGATAAAACGCAGAGGAAATGGGTACGGCAGAGGAGAATGGAAAAAGAAAAATGGAAAAAGAAAAATGGGAAGAGTGTGTATTGCTGCGAATATGAACTCGGAAAGATGCAGATTTTAGAATGCTGCCACAACGTTAACTCTGCTCTTCATCTGGTAACAGAACTAAACAAGCATGCAAGACTTTGATTTGATTGCAAACAGTAAGAACATGGCATGTTAGCAGCTCAAGCTGACATATCCCCCCTATTTTTGTAGCAACTGCAACTGACTTCTTATACATGATCTCTCATAAACAGAAGACACCACCACAATACAATACAATAAAATACAATAAACAGACTACATGTAAAAATTTATACATATATTATCAATAGACAGCGCGTGTTAAATGCAGATGCATACTACATTCAGCTTTATGCATTTATTTAACAGACTTGAGTCTGTTAAACACACACATGGAATATGAAGACAAAAATACACCACTTTCTGCCTCTTGTATCATATGTGCTTTTGAGTGCTATTTTTGTTCCTAGACATAGTCCTCATTATTGTATCATTTTTAAATTAAGTACGATTGAATTAAACTATTAAATATATTATTAATATAATTATTCATATTAATAATAATGATGATAATCTATTCTATGCTTTAATCAAATTGTTTGCATTTTTACATGTATTAATTTCATTTAATATTAAATATATATTTTTAATTATCAATCAACTTAATAATACAATGACTTGATTTTACTATACTACATGTTGATTATTCTTCATTACGCTACCCAGTACTAAAAAGATATACTAAAGGCTCTTATTCATCATCATTTTTTTTAAAAGAAACATTTAATTGCCACAGTCCTCTGTGTGTTCGGTTTCAAATGCTGCCCGCCACATTTCGAGTAACAGCGAAGAAGGGAAATGGAGAGCTCCCTACTAATGACTTGAGGGCTTTCTGCTTATTGTGTTCAAAAGCCTATGAGCTAATGTGTAGCACCCAGCCAGCAGAGTTCCACTGCTCTCTCAACCCAAGAGACTCCACGGGCCGGGATAATTGGCCAAGGCTTGTCTTGCCTTTTTTTAATTGAGACTCGTTATTTACATGAATTTAAGTTCTTTGCTCGAAACATTAAGGCGAAGAACATCTTTCAAGAATGCAGCTAATTGAAGTTTTCCCCCCTTCTTTCTGTGTGTCAGGGCAGAACAAGAAACTGAAATAAATGATAAGGCAAGGAGATGAAATTGTCCCCTTTAAAATGTGCAATTATTTCCCAATTAAGGCCGGCTTGGATAGAGATGTTGGTGCTGTGGGCTTGTTTGGGCGCTTTTGGACAGTAGATGGCATTAGCTTTCTATTCCATGCAAAAGGAAGAGCTGGTCTTTGAATGGGTTTAACAGTGTATGGCGACATCGTCAAAGTTGATTTGAATGTCAGAGCAAGAATTTCACCCGGACGGTTCAACAAAAATTAAAAAAGGATGTTTGACCGGCTTCATTTATTTTTTTCCTCACTGAGCATATTAACTCAAGTGTTGATGATGCACAGCTCGGGAGAAATCATTTATGCACACTGTGGGGTGTTTTGCGTTGGATCCTTTGGGCCACGCGGAGGCTAGGCGATGGTGAGGTCCCAGGGGTGCCCCGTGGCACTATGTCCAGGGACCTTGTATGCTGAAGTGAGAGGAGGAGGGAAAAAAAAGAAAGACAGAGGAGAATGGGGTGTCGGGAGGGCAATTACGGCAAGGACAAAGCACATGTAATAGGAACTCCCCTTATAGAGCACCTTAATTAAAAGAAGACTTACACTGCGAGAGCAGCACCGCTACAATTAACAAGCACTGATGATAATGAGGGTGTAAGATCTGTGTGGTGTGGCTGCATGTGATGTGTGAAGTTTGAATCTTTGGTGCTTTTAGCCAGATGTCCTTTTACTTTGCAAATACTGTCCAGGTGATCTTGAAAATAGACTGACATTTGGTCGCTATCTGGCATTGGAACATCTGTTTTTCTACTGTACGCTTGTGTTCGTATTTGTGTTTTTGTGAAAAGCACTGCGAAACACAGGTCACACATGAGTGTTTATTACAGATGTTTTAAAAATAACTTCTTGCAGAGATTGTGAACTGAAACGGTGATTTCTGCATTTTTGTGCACTGCAGAAATAAATGCAATAATTAAAACAGCTTTTTTTTTTTACAATCACTTTTTAATCTTTTAAATAATATAACATTTTTTTTTACATTTTAATTCTTTATAAATAATTTGAGCTTGTAAAATATTTGTAATTTTTTTTTATTATCAGGATTAAAGCCAAGTCACAATTTCTTAATTTTTTAAAATTCTATATCTGTTCTTCATATGCAAAGACCTGCTTTGGTTTTACCCTGGGAATGCATTTGATAGCATCCCACAAGCGCACACACACACACACACACACACAGACACACAGACACACACACACCAGCCAGATCTGATAAGGAACACACAAGGGCCTATTCAAATCATTATGTGTTAGGGAAGAATAGAAGCAAGTAAACATTATGTCTGATAACTACAGATGGCAGGGGCAAGAGAAAAAAACTGCCCTGGAAAACAGACTTAAAATGGCATTATTATTTAAAATAAATAATAAATATATTAGACTATTGTGGTTAATCATTTAAAAAAATATATTCTGTGACTATTGTAAGTAAAGAAAAAATGGTTTAACACATTTAACACATTAAATTAAATGTAGAAGAATTAATTTCTTATAAAATGTACTCCAATAATCTTTGAAAAATAAGTTTTACTGTGTATATTTATAATTTACAAAAAATCTTTTCTTTGTTTTTACATTTTATAATATAGCATTATATCAATTAGTATTTGTATATTATTGCTAATATTTTGTGATATATGTTTTTAAGAAACACATAATTATTTGACAATATTCCAGTCATTTTTGTTTAGTCTGATTCTTGCCTTTTTATTAGACAAAATATTCAAAAATATTCTGTTTTGATTGGGGTTTGAGTTTTAATGAAATGTAAAATCGGTGGCTGCAGTGACATTATAAGGACTATGACTGATTTTTGCCCCACCCACTGTGCGGATCTATTAAAATGAATTAGTGTAATGAGCGAACACCTAGCCAATGAATGACATTTTGTGTAGATAACATTAATTATGCATACGTTTCAGAAATTAGCATACATCTAATTGCATTTTATTGCATGTATCAGATACATTAAATTGCCAAATATTGTTTAATATTACAGCCAGGGAAAACAAAGGGATGTTTGCATGCGAAATGTAAAACATATTTTGACAAAGTGATTAAAAACATCTAAATATTACATGAAAATCAGATCCATTTTATTTCTATGTTTCATAACAAAATTTGTGCAAAGTAAAATAATAAAATGAATTGGCTTGGTTAGTGATGAAACGAGGATGTGATCTCTTCATAGAGTCTATTCAATATGGCACATTTCTCTGCCGCTTGATGTAGCCAACTGGCTGAACGCTAGTCAATGCCATCTCGTGCGTGTGTGTGTGTGTGTGTTTGAATGTCTCCTCCTGTTGGGAAACCTATAAATAGTGACACCCTGTATAAAGGGATGTGGCAGAGAAAGTTTCCCCGTTGGAGAGGAGAGGGCCAGGTTCTGCCTCTCTCTCAAACCATGATTGAATTTGTCGTGAAGGAGTGTCACACTTAATCACATGTTTATGTTCAAAGGTTAGCAGGATCTCTTTCTCCATTTCTCTCTCCATGCTTTCATCTCGAAGCTTTGTTGTCATAAATTATTTCAGTTTTTGACCTTAATTTTTCGTAGTTAGGAGCTTGTGGCCGCAAAACAATTACAGCAGTCTCCCCTTTTCTATCTGCTGTCTTCCCTCTCAATGGAGTTGAGGCGGGCGACGGGAACGGCTGTTTTTGAGCGATTCGTATTTCTGATAACTTCTCCCTCTTTGCTTCAGTTCTCCCTTCTTCTTCATCAGCCAGCCGAAGTGATGATGCTTTAGGTTTATAATAGTGTATTCACAGGCTGCATGCAAAATGACATACTATATTTGTCCAGTCTAGTATATTTCATTAACAATTGACTCTTATGAGCTGGGTCTTTTAAGTGAATCAGAAACATACAGCACAACCAGTGAAATCTGATTCCAGAATAATTGCCTCTTATAAGCCGGTTCTTTTAATGAATCATTCAAAAAAATAAAGTTTGAATCAAGTTCAAGAATACTTCTCTGAACTGAATCAATTAGGCAGTTGCTGACTGACTACTGAACAAGAGTAATTTTCAGTGATATTATTTATGCATATACAGCATATATAGTTAAGGATTAATTATTAATAATGTTATCATTTAAAAAAATATATTTTTAGAACATTTATTTGTTCACGGTGTCCTTATTTAGATATCTGAGTTAAAGTGTGTGTTTGTGTGTATGAGAGAGGAAGCTTATGCGTGAGAGTGTATCTGTTCTATTTCTCTACACCTGTCAGTGCTCTTCCCAAATTTCAAAATGTTCGCAATCATATAATAAAATGTAATGATAATTGTATATCTGTGCAGTGTTATGCCACGGTACCACGCAAGCTGACGGGAAAGAGTGTGAGAAAATGGACTCTGGAAGATGTTTTCCCCTGGTTTTCACAACCCTTGGCCCTCCTTCACGTCCCCTGCACTCATTTATTCCTTTTTCCTCAGCTTGAAAACGTCAAGGATGAAAGAGAGTGTGACGTCACCGATTTGATAATTGCCGTCTAATATTTCTGGGGGACAAGGCTGACAGCTATTGGTGGAGAAACTCTTAAAAGTGGGGAAAAATATGTGCCAGTGTTACACTGGCATCTGATTCTGATTTGGTTTTTGATCCCCAAACCTATTTTGTGGGCTTTGGTTGTAAACAGTAAAAATAAAAGTAAACGAATATTAATAAGAGGCCAGAAAACCTCGAGAGACCAGGCAGTTGTGTTTTTAAAAGTTCTTGTTGTTCTTCTTGTACATCAACATTCACATATATTAAATTAACAGGACGTAACGGAATCAAATACTGCACTTATTGAAATACGCTTTTTGTCACCAATTTAAAATGTCCGTTCTTGTTACTTGTTTTTTTGTGAAACAGTATATAAATCAGTTTGCCACTTACCTGAGGACAAGGGGAACATAAAGCTGAATATTTACATTCAAATGTGTAACTTTTCCCAAATAATTTCAATGGGGATAATTTGAATTTATGGAGAAACACTAAGCACTGAATTGCAAAGTTGCTGGTAATGAAATCATCCAGCGGTAGAGACGGTGGGAGCCGCTCCCGCACACAGTAGGTGGGGGTAGTTATAGAGGTGCAGGTGGGGGATGGAGGTACTCATAGTCCTTAATCCAGAGACAGATTTAGGGGAAGGAATTTATAATTGTTCCTTTTTTTTCATTGGGTGTCCTTTGTTGTCACATTATTATAAAGCAAGGTCACATTGAAGCGACTGACCTCACAATGTTTCATAAAACAATCCCTTAAAAATAATAATAATACAAACAAAAAAAAGAAAAAGCAATGATTTAGAGATGATCTGAAACAATGTCTGTAATTAAATCTTTAATCTTCATATTTATTGTTGGAGAATAGAGTGAAGTTGCAACGTACACAACAGCAGAGGGTGCAGTTTTTATCTGGATTCTGTCACAAATCTGGACTCGAGGGGACGGCCGGCTGTGATTCTGCAGGGATAGTTTCCTTAATGCAATTTTTCAGTTTTATACATTTTACATTTCTCAATGTCATCACACCACATAAAACATATTTAATTTAGCTGAATAATAAATCCTCTCGTGAGCGAATGCTCATTGATTGATGTTTGATATGAGAATTTACATTAGTTAATTTCATTTTCATTTTCCGAACGCACACTTGGCTCAAAGCATAAATAATATGTGTGATTTAACAAGCAGGGAAATGTATTCAAATCTCTCGAGAGATGATTTTGGAAATTCATCCGACAGTCCCAGAAAAGTGATTTGGCCAGCGGTGACGCGCTTGAAGCCAGCACGCGAGAGATGTCCAAATGTAAAAGGCCCACCCAAACAAAATGTAACTCCTAAATGCCGAGGAGTCAGGGAGCAGGAATCAATGGCAGTGGTGGTGTGGATATGTTCAGGGGCGAGTTGACATGGTCGGGTTAAACAGAGACGAGATCCTCATCAGGAAAATCAATGTTGTTGTAGGATGTGACCCACACGGTCTTGGAGTGAGCGAGTCACATTACTCTACCTTGCCCCGAGTGTGTGTGTGCGTGTGTGTGGCGCCCGCAATATTGACCAAGCCGAGCAGAGAATGACACTATCACTGTGCATACTGATGACAATTGGAGACCAGCGAATCTTGTTAAAGTACTTCTCTGTTTATCACTGGAGCTGTATTATCAATGCTTTGTGCGGGTCATTACATCAGGGATGGGAGAGGAGAACACACACCACTGAGCAGCCCATGTCATTTACTGAGGCCATCAGGGCCCATAGCACACTATAACATTCACTGCTTCATTTCCCTCGAGCTATCGCTCTTTTTTTCTTCCCTTTTTTTTAAATGAAGGGATGTAGATGTTCAGAGAGAGAAAGAGAGTGAGTTTGCAAGTCACACAGGGAACATTTTCAGTTTAGTTTGATCTTTTTGGGAAAATGCGCCAGAATTCAGTTTGTTTAGGTCCAGCGCAAATATATTTGCCGTATAATTGTGTAGACCGCATCAAATAATGGTTTCATTCAAGAAAAACAATTTTTTTTGCACTTTGTACTTTGTATTAGACTGCGAGTGCAGTTTCTCAGAAAGTTTTTGAAAAAATTATTCACGTTCCATTACACCGTTAGTTTGTTTTCTTGACCTCTTTTGTATTTAAATCTATTTCTGAGAGAACGTCTGAAATAAAACAAATACGTAACATTATGACAGTTGACAGTGACCCTTTTTGTCAAAGAAATAGAGGATGGCCATGAATATTCACGCATCCAGATATTAAAACTTTCAGTAATCAAGTACTTATTTGAATTCCTTTCCTGATTACCAGAAGCAAACTTTATTAATTCACTATTAAAAATCTGTCCAGGCACAATGAAATATCACCACCTCCTGCTCCCTTGTAGTAAATCTATTACTAACATATATATATAAATTTACACTATCATTCAAAAGTTTGGGGTTGGTATAATTTTAGTAATTTTTTTGTAAGAAGTCTCTTATACTCATCAAGGCTGCATTTATTTGATCAAAAATACAGTAAAAACAATAATATTGTTACACGGTCTTGGAGTGAGCGAGTCACATTACTCTACCTTGCCCCGAGTGTGTGTGTGCGTGTGTGTGGCGCCCGCAATATTGACCAAGCCGAGCAGAGAATGACACTATCACTGTGCATACTGATGACAATTGGAGACCAGCGAATCTTGTTAAAGTACTTCTCTGTTTATCACTGGAGCTGTATTATCAATGCTTTGTGCCTCAGTCTTATTTTGACTCTTTTTTCTCACCATATCAGAAGCAAACTTTATGAATTCAAAAATCTGTCCAGGCACAACTAAATATCACTATCTTTAGCTCCCTTATCATGTATGTTTGTGAGTGCATGCTTGGTTATTGTTTTCATATATATAAAATTATAGCTCAGTTGTGTGTGTATTGGCTGTATTTATTTGATCAAAAACACATTAAAAACAGTAATATTGTAAAATATTTCCTATTTTAATATATTTTAAAATGAATGTAATTTACTTCTGTGGTGGCAAAGCTGAATTTTCAGCAGCCATTAATCCAGTTTTAGTGTCACATGATCCTTCAGAAATCATTCTAATATGCTAATTTGCTACTTAAGAATATAATCAAAGCTCAAAAGACGTGTGAACAATAATATTGTTCAATATTATAAAAAAAAAAATTATATACACAACATTAAGACAGTTGATGTGACCCTTTTTGTCAAAGAAATAGAGGACGGCCATCACAGCCATGAATATTCTCACATCCAAATACAAAAAACTTCAGTTACATACATAACCTTAATCAAGTACTTATTTTAATTCTTTCCCGAATATCAGAAGCAAACTTTGTTAATGCACTATTAAAAATCTGTGCAGGCAGAATAAAATATCACCATCTTCTGCTTCCTTGTGATACATGCATTACAAACATATATATTTATTTATACACACAAAAAAAGTTTTGGGTTTGTCAAAAGTATAGTAATATAGTAAAATATATTATAGCAATATATAGTAAAACCAATAATATTGTTAAATATTGTACACAACACAACAATACACAACATTAAGTCAGTCGACGGTGACCCTTTTTGTCAAAGAAATAGAGGACGGCCATCAAAGACATGAATATTCGCACATCCAAAAATAAAAACCCTCAGCTATGCGCATCCCCTTAATCAAGTACTTATTTTAATTCCTTTCCTTACAGGGTTTTATTAGTATGCTAGCTGTTGGCTAAATGATTATGACAAGGCTGTGTTTTCACTGATTCTGCCAAGATAAAAATACACAGGAAAGCCCAGCAACCCAGCTTAAAAACCTGTCTCCGCTATTCCTACAGGGAGATGACCTTGGTCATTAAGGACATTCACAGTTTTGTTTAGGAATAAAATGACAGAAAACAGAAAAATATGAAGTGCCTCCTTGAGAGGAATCGTTTGTTGTTGGCTAAATTATGCAGCACATCATTATTTGGTGGCATTACTATTATGAGCTGTTTATGTCTCTGACCTTAATTTTTGCACTGCTTTAGTGTAATGTAAGCAATTCTCTCTCTCCCGCTCCGGCCTAGACTGCAAAAGCAGTCTCTTTTGCATTTAAGTATGATGCTTTGATTGTTTTAAAGAATAATATACGGAGCCAAATACGCATACGACAACAATCCTAAATCAATAAAGTCCTCACAATAGTCAACACAGGATGAATATACGCTACTGTGAAGAGTATAAAAAAATAAAACAGCATTTCACAACATGATACGCATTTTATGTGGTAAATATAGCTGCTGCTGGCTGGTACGGCCCTGCACTCCCCTTTATATCTGTGCACTCAGGTTCTGAATGGCTCTGGGACTCTCGAGCCTGCAGAGATGCAGCCAAGCGCTCGGCCGGCTGAATTTGTTTGACTCAGGTAATTGAAAGTGTTTTAAACTATTATAGCAACTTGAGGGCTTGTTTAAGTGTCGAGCTGTCCATCAAACGTACACGGGTGGAAAGCATTGGCCTGTCACCCTGTCAGTCACGGGAAACGAGAAGTGTCGGCCTAATGGATTTCTTCAGGCGGACGTCGGCGCGGCGGCAGAAGTAAAATCAATGTGTTGTCATGTGTGAGAGCGGAGCATCAAACAGGCAGGTGAATTGGAACTGTAGTTTAGTTGTAACGTCTACATTTGCGGGGAGGCGGCCGGAGACAGACAGATGCTGCGTGGCTGGAGCTGAGAGACCGTGGAAGGCCTCTTGTTATGATTGCCAGCGTGAGAGGGGTGCTTGACCTGTTTCTTTCTTTTATTTGCGCTGCGTCCTGTGGCTCTTTCCCCTGCTGTTCGATGGTGCTGGGCCGGCTACTGTGTGTGTTTATGTCATCACACTACATGCCGCACGTGAGAGCACGAGGGAGTGTGTTTACAGACTGAACACGGAGAGCTGAGCGACGCTGCGGTGCTGCTGATTAATTGTAGTGATGATCTGAACTCACAGATTCAAATCTGGGTTGTCTGGTGTGTCGTGTGTTTACTTTATAGCAGCAGTACTGTGGCCACATTTAGGAGCTGTAGTGCCTCTACAGTAAAGTCAAAGTAAGTGCCTGGAAAAAAAACATGACAACTCGGCACTTTAAAAATACTGTGCATTATGCTTATACACGTATAGCCGCTTATAGTCCACTGACCATTTGATTCATATTGCGTGGGGTTTTTCAAAAGTTTTGAACCCTACAACCCCCAAATATGATGGTACCTTTTTGATGGACCCCCTTCTTGAAAGTATATATTTTAAGACTCTTTATACTGTGTGAGCAAAATAGTAAGTGTAAAATTATGATGACTTTAATAGCTGGCATTTACGTAGTCAATGTACTAAAGCAAGCATAGATAGATAGATAGATAGATTAGTTAAAGCGTTATGGGAAATGGATAGATTTAAATTAATACTTTCATTCAGTAAGGATGCATAAAATTAATCAAAAGTGACAGTAAAGATATTTATAATGTTAAAAAAGACATCTGTTTTAAATAAATGATGTTCACTTGAACATACTTTTCAAGAATCCTAAAAAAAACTGTTTAACTGTTTTAAACATACCGCTAATAAGAAACCTGTGAACAATAGTGTACATGTTATATGGAAAATATTATTATTTTAATCTAATTAGTTTATTTAGTCATTTATTATTTTTTTTACACCTTGAAATGTAACCCCTTGTTAAGGCCCCCAACCCCTGATATTGAACACAGGTGCACTTTTTTCAGTCCTGAAAACAACATACTAATTTGATATAATGAGCGTTTTTGTTTTTCTGTTTAAGTGAGCAATTGTTGGTCAGAATAAACTGTAATATGGACCACACTTTTTCCATAGTCAATAGTCTGGCTACATGAGATGAATACCTTAATGAAATGCAGTTGCACTTAAATGCAAATGCACTTTTTTACATTTTTACTTCCCCTGTTGCTGCTAGTATTAGGAAATACATGCCCATATTTAATAACACAAGATGCAGGATAATCACCAGATTATGCAAATAAATGTACATGTTATACATGTTCTAATGGCTTCTGTTAATCAAATCCATTATCATTATGTGATTAAAACGGTTCACTGTTTGACACAAACACATTGTATTGCACACCTGAGATTATTCCCAGATGGCTGTGACTTTAACCAGACACCCACACACATTCTCTGAGGTCCAAACGGCCCAATCTGGACCAGTTGCCCCTGTCATAACCCATAATGAGCGACCTGACAGCACAAAAAAAGTGTGGTTTCTTTTGTCAAGTGTATGAGATTGTGGCAAACGGGAACCTGAAGAGTGAATTTTGATCGCCAAGGTCTTAGCTCCCACGTTTCTCCAGAAAACAGTTTGGGTTGGTTTAATTTGTCATGTTGTAACTTTGCATTTCTATTTCAGAAACATCTGGGAGAAAAAAAATCATATTAGGCTTTGCTTTTTTGATTTCATTATATTTTTGTCTTATGTCAGACAGTATGTTCACTAACAACTTCTATGTGCTGAGTATAGTAGTCATGATTGTATTTATTTTATCTCTAATGTGGGTCACGGCGAAAATGGTTGTTTTTCTCGCAACATTGTCATTTCCTCCCAATATGACCGTAACATGATTTATGGCCGACAGCTCCGATTCCATCACTGCGAGGGATGCGGTGCTGTCGTGTGCCCTGCTAACTGGCTGCAGACATGCTGTCTCTTTTGAGCTAGACCAGACCTGTCTGAAAACCAATCAACTTATATCATCACGCTGGAAATGAAAAGACGTAATTATTCATAATTGGCCTTTATTTTTTGCACTTCGTGATTTTTGCGGCGTTTTAGGTGACGTTCATTCAGTGCTTCGGGAAAAAGATGAGAACAATTTTGTGTTCCGTTTGAAAATGATTACGGGTGATGCGTGACAGTTTTTTTTCTCTCCCTTTGCTTAGATTTTGTTTTGTGGGATTGTGCTTTGATAATGCTGTTACACTTTCGTTTAGAGTTTTGTAGCCCATCTGTCTCCAACAATGTTATTACGTCTGAAGCTAAAAAAAAAGAGAGAGAGAGTTTGTGAAAGAATTGAAGTAGCTTATTTCAGCTGCTTGTGCCACTTCTGCAAGTCACGGTAATAATGGAAGCCAGTGATCCAATACCGCTTTCAAGCATTTCCAAGCGTAGTTTTCTGTTTTAACACACTTTATGCCATGTGCCCCAAAATATGCTGAAGAGAGTATTTTTTCATGCCGTCGGTGATGAATCTGTTTTGGTTGCAGGCTGCACAACATTTTTACACTCACTTTATATAACGTGACAATTTGCTTAAAACATTTTTTTTGTATTCACCTGTACTTTGCTCTGTGGGGTTTTAAAACTAGCATTTGTATGTTGAAACCTAAACTTTTGTTTTGTGTTGTTTTACATGATTTGGTGCTTGAACGGCAAAGTGGAGGAGCGTGAAAAATGGGGCGTTCTGTGAAACTGCTACCTTTTTGTAGTTTAGGATAGATCAGTTGATTTTTAAAGTTAATTTCTGTACATTATTTTACACTGATTTTGCTGAAGTGCAAATGCATTGTGCCACATAAAGATAAATGAATTCATTTAAAAATATTTTGGGATATAATTAGGTGAGTATCATAGTTGACAGTTTTATGTTTGAATTCCAAGCTGTTTATTTTTAAATCCATGGTACTAGGGTTACCATTAAGCTTTTCATATTTAAATATAAATCTAAATATAAATACAATTTATTAATATAAAAATATAAATATGTATATTTTTACAAACACCATTAATTTTATAATCAATTTTATAGTGCAAGTTAATTTATAATTTAAATTATATTAAAATTAGATATATATTCTGTTTTATTTATATTTTCTATATATTATTTATTAAAATGTGCATATTTGCTAATACAACAACAACAACAGAAAAACAGCAATAAATAACAGAAAAATATTTTTCAATGTTATATATAATGTTGTACATATATGCATGCATTTATAATTAATTTAAATATTGTAATGTAATAATATAATATTTAATTAATTTATAATTACAATATTCTGTTTTATTTATATTTTCTATATATTATTTTTTTTAAATGTGCGCATTTGCTAATATAGCAAAACAGAGAAAACAACAATAAATCAATATAGATGAAGAAAGGGGTTTTGATGTGTGTGTGTGTGTGTGTTTAAATGTCTTTATTCACACACAGCAGTGGTTGACATACTGTAAGCTATTCTTTGTTAAATTCGCATATGCAAATGAGGGACTCAAATGGCATCTGGTTTGTAGAATGACCCAAATGTCTTTGAATGACAAGAACACTTTAAACATTAAAGCATCATCTTTTAGACCAACATAGTTACACTCCACTTACTTCAGTCATTGTTCACTGGCGCCTCGATCAATACAATAAAACCTGAAGCAAAAGCAGAACTAGTTGACCCCAGAAGCCTGAGTGAAGGGAAAAGGAAAAAGAGAAAACAACAAGCAGAGAAGAAGAGCAGACAGAGGGACAGAAGGCGTCATATCGCTCTAGTTGAACAGATGAGGCTGGGAGAAGTGACAGTGTGCTAGGGGTGTTTTCAGGGCCTTTTTCTGTGGCTGTCTGTCCACATCAGGGACTGATAGAGCTGCCTGGTGGCTGGTGTGTCATAGCAGGGGGGTGAGCGGATGCTGTGCGCTCTTCTCGTTGAAAAATGATGGATTTGGTTTGATCTAAAGCGCAGGAACAGGTTTTCCACTGCAAGGGCTGGTGCTGTCATTCTGCATGACTGTGGCTTCCTCTTCGCATTTAACTTCACACTTTCTGCCCAGGTGCTGTCTTTTTTTGTTCGTAATAGGGGAGAGTGGGGTAAACTGTGCCAAGTTTTCCTGAACTCGTCTGAAAATTATTTCAAAAACTGTAGAAATGTGATCAAAAGCTCCCTAGGGTTTAGAGTAGGCTGCGTCATGTCAGGGGTAAAATGGGTCATTAGGAAATATGTGACCCTGGACCACAAAACCAGTCTTAAGTGTCAATTTTTCAAAATTGAGATTTATACATCATCCGAAAGCGGAATAAATAAGCTTTCCATTGATGTATGGTTTGTGAGGATAGGACAATATTTGGTCGAGATACAACTATTTGAATATCTGGAATCTGAGGGTGCAAAAAAATCAAAATGTTGAGAAAATCGCCTTTAAAGTTGTCCAAATGAAGTTCCTAGTAATGCACATTACTAATCAAAAATTAAGTTTTGATATATTTACGGTAGGAAATTTACAAAATATCTTCATGGAACATGATCTTTACTTAATATCCTAATGATTTTTGGCATAAAAATAAATCAATAATTTTGACCCATACAATGTATTTTTGGGTATTGCTACAAATATACCCCAGTGACTTAAGACTGGTTTTGTGGTCCAGGGTCACATATGTGAACAATGTACATCCTAAACAAAAGTATGAACATAAACGAGGGCGAAAAACTATTTATTCCTGTGCAATTCCATTCTAAAGCCATATTTTGCTCCACATGATTTGCATTTTCATAAATAATCAGGAAAAGTTTAATATTCAGAATATTTGAATGTATGTACAACTATGTATGATAACAAGCTATATATTTTTAGACCTGGATAAACTTTCTTTGATATTAAAATGAATTTAGCATTCAAAAAAGTTTTTAGCTTTGCAAAAATGTGTTGATCAATATATATTAGAAGCTATGTTGAACCCTTTTTTACAGTATGTGCACAATTTGATAGATTAAAGATATGAGCCAACTTACACTCTCTTTATAAGTTTGATGTTGGACTTGCAATATGTTTGATATTGATTTTAGCACACATTCAAAAACTACAGGTAACGTTGGCTCAGTGATAAGCCCATAAACCATAAGAGGTCTAAAATGACTGATTTTATGAGTTATGCTATCCCTTAGTTTCAAATCTGTCCATGAAAATGTATGAAAGAAGGTAGTTCATGGTTTGAAGCACAGGGGACTGTACATGTGCAAGTTATGATTCATAATTACGGAAATAACTACGGTGTGTACAAGTCAGTTGCCATGGGATTCAAGACTTCATTACAACAAACAGGACATCAGCTTGATGGACTGAAAAACCGTAGACTGAATGCGTCAAAGCATTTCAGCACATTGGGTCATTTGTTAAATTGTCTATGGTTATTGAAAACACTGTTTACACTATGTTATCCCGGAAGTCTCACAATAAATTTCACATTAGCTGCAGTGTTTATATGCTACGAGTCAAAGGTTTGGACATAGCCACTCATTCTTTATTACTGTCATTTTCCATATTCTTTTAAAAAGCTTCATAAAGTGGGGCATCCTGAATGCTTTTAAACATTATTGAAAGTGTTTACATGGATGATTAGCACTTGTTGGACCAGATCATGAGAAAAAGCTGTGATTTTATTTATTTATTACATTTGCATTTAGTCATTTAGCAGATGTAATCAATTTACATTCTTTTCCTTTTTCTTTTTAAAGTTCCATTTAAACCTGTATAAATATAAAATATTTTTAGTATACTAAATAAATGTAAGCAAATTTGTGACACTAATCATTTGATTTCCTTTGATTTCCTTTTTTTTAAATTATGCTGGATATATAAGTGCTGCTGCCATCAAAAATGACAGAAAAGATATTCAACACTTCAGTTCAAAATTTCACTCAAATTAATTTGCTGATAATAAAAAAGTGTATTTTTATACTGATTTGCAGATCATACATCCCTGTATATTCACTAGTACTATACAAAAGTTTGAGTAATTTTTTTGAAAGACGTCTCTCATGCTCACCAAGGCTGTATTTTTTTTTTTTAATTAAATAAAAAAATGCATTTAATTAAGATACAGAAAAACATTAATATTGTCAACATTTATCATGATTTAAAATAACTATTGTCTATTTTAATATATTTTAAAAGTTAAGAAACTTTTAAAAATATTATCAAAAGAGTTTATTAATGTTACTGCTTAATATTTTTGCATGATTCTTTAATGAATAGAAAATTCTAAGTAACATACATACACACACACACACACACACACACACACACACACACTATATAAAAATTATTTTTTGGAAAACTTTTGATCAATGCATTTTTGTAAAGAAAGTATTCATTTACCAAATAAATAAAATCGTAATGACCCAAAACTTTTAAACGGTAGTGGAAATCTTAGTTTAAATATAAAACAAACTGGCTTTCTCAAGCATCTGTTCAAAAGTGTTTTCCGTTCTCCTCCCTCACCCCTCTCCTCTGGCACACACACATACACACCGACGCATTCAGAGGGGCTTAAGCCTCCAGAGTGTTGACATGTAGCACATAAGTTCTGTGTGAGGAGTGAAGGTGTGGTAAGATGCGTTGAGACAACGTTTCTTCAACTTACCATGACTTGGCCAGCTGTGTTTCCGCCCAACAGTGGGTGACGTGCAATTGGGGCTGATGGGTGTGTTCTGTTCATCTCTCTTTTTATGCATTCATCTGTTTATCCCTCCTGCCCCAGTGTCTGCCGAGAGGACGTGCCCTGTCACTTCAGGTGTGTCATGCTTCCCATATGCCATGGATATCTGAATCTCGGCCAATCAGATGCCACCCCACTGACCTTCTCCGGAGCCATGAGCATGATGGGAGCTGAAGGCTGGAGCTGGTGGCACACTGAATGTGAGAGACTCTTCCGAGGGAGGAGAGCGGGAAGAGGCAGGTGGCCGTAGGGTCGAGGTCTCGCCCCGATACGATCGCAGGTTCGGGTTAGATGCTGCTTTTGTTGGGACAGCACCCTGCCCCCATCCCTCGACCACTCCCGCACCCCTCCTGCGCATGCTGTCGGTGTGCGCTCGGCCGGCCTGGGTGTGGATTTACATGGCTGTTAATTAGAGTGGAAGAAGTGATTGGCTGCTGGATGCATTGTGGTAAAGAGTGCACAGATGCAGCCACGCTGGCGAGAGTAACGCAGGCAGGCATGGTGCATCAGCCCACGTCACACTGCTGCAGCTCAGCCAAGCCCTGCCCTGTCTAACACGATTTGCAGAGTGTCACCGCCGTCACACCGCTCCTGTACCGCAATACCCCTCCCTCTATTCTCTTTTACCCCTTCCTCTGATCCTTATTTTGCTCCATCTATCCCTCTTATCCGTTCAACCGTTTCCGTTCTGTAAGCCAAACTACCACTTTTCCCAGTCTGTATACTCTTTCTGTGGGGATTAAGTTTAGTGGGAACCTAAGGGGTTTAAGAGAAGGCATCAAAAAAACACAAAACAAAAAAAACCTGTAGGCTTATTTAGATGTTTAATGGTGAATTGTGCCATTAAACAAGTTTGCAAAACTAAAGATTGTTTCCAAACAGGTTTCCCTGACTGCTATTCAGCGTCATCGCCATTCTGACGACTCTTTCAGTCTATATTTAGACAACATTTTCCCTAAAAGTTTGAGTTAGAATAACATTTAACTGAAAACCCATTGACTTCAGGACGTTGGAACCGGAAGTGTTAAAATGCTAATTGTTTTTCAGGATTTGGCCTGCAGCATACTATTGAAAATTTACGCACTGCACCTTTAAGAATTCTTGTCCAAACATTCTGCATTGCTATGAAGAACTCCCGACAAAACAACCACGATCCAAAAATGACTATTACACATTTACTACTCAACAAATATTACATGAGGTAGTTAATATTCATGAGCCAGACAGATAAGGTGCTTTTCAGACTGTTCTTTTGCCCCTGGCTACAACTATTTGAGACATTCTGCTAATTATTTTATAATTATTATGCTTTTTTTTTTGGTTATCAATGCTGTTGAACTGTGTTATTTGCATTCAGCCATTCTTTGTTTATTCTGTGAGGGAACTTGACCGATTATAACAGGTTAACAAGATAAAGTACACTCTTTAAAATAAAGGCTCCAAAAGGGTGTTTTTACAGTGATGCCATAGAAGAACCATTTCTGGTTCCCCGAAGAACCTTTCAGTGAACAGTTGTTAAATGAAGCATTTTGAAGAACATTTTAAAAATCTAAAGACCCCTTTTCCACTATAAAGAACCTTTTCTGCATTTGAAATGTTCCATGGATGTTCAAGGTTCTTGATGGAACCATCAATGCCAATAAAGAACCTTTATTTTTTGGATGTAAGCAGCATTCAGTGCAAATGCACTGCAACATTAAGAAAGTTAATTGGCCATTGACATGACAAACTTGTGAAAAAATGGATGCATTTGGACAAAGCAACCTCTCTTTGGCTTCTTTTACGTATTGGGACACTGGTCCCATCGGTGTCAGCGCTATTTGTGTGATGTCATAATCGGCATCTGTTGGCATGGCGATGGTGGCACGGCGGTTAGTCTCATGACAGGGGTGGCAAATTGATGGTCCCCTCTCATTTAGTGCAGAAGAATAAGGAATGACCAAGGTCTCGTGGTTCTTTCAGTTTAAATGCATGCTGACATTAAATGAAAGCACCGGGGGGGTCAGAGACTCAGACCTCCACCCAGGCTGGCCCATAATAACCGGGGTCTTAAATCAACACCAGGCTTGTAATAACATTTCAGCCAGTGTTATTCCTCTGGCAATTAAGGCCTTCACAAGGCTCCGGTTTTGTGTCTGATGCCTCCTTTGATTTTTCAGTCCAGCCTGGTGGAGGGCTTTTTCCCTTGTTTCTTTTTTTTTTTCCGCTGAACGTTTGCTTCTCTGCTTACACTGTGCAGTAGATGTGGCAAAGAATTGCACTCATGCCTAAAGCGTCTACATTTCACCTCTGATCCCCCCAGGGTTTTGTAACTAAACACACACATATACATGCATGTTCAGTGAGAGGTGTTAAGAAAATAGGTGCTTTTGTTTACGGGTCTATGCATGAGCTGTATGCAAGAATAATCCAGCAAAACAATTTTTGTTGGTGTGATTTTTTTTTTTGAAGCATGTCAGCTAATTTAATATTAGAAAGTGAGAGAATCAATTCTCTGATGCATTGAGATTCTAAATAATTATAATTAAATAAATTATGTAATAATTAAATAATTATGAATCGATCAACAGACATTCATAAAATAAAATTTTGTCTTCATTTTTTTTATTCATAAATCTGAAATACAGATCTCATTGAAAAGCACACGGCAGAAAAAATGCAGTGTGCTACGTATATTTGAAGGAAGTAAATGTACACTACTGTTCAAAAGTAGTTTAGAGTCAAGATTTAGACTTTTTAATGTTTTATTCTCTTTTATGCTCAGCAAGGCTGCATTTATTTGATAAAATACAGTAATACAGTAAAACAAACAAACAAACAAACAATAAATAAATAAATAAGATTCCTGAAATGAAAGCTGATTTTTCAGCAGTCATTACTCCAGGCTTCAGTGTCACATGATCCTTCAGAAATCATTCTGATATGCTGATTTGGTGCTCAAGAAACTTTTTTATTATTATTATATCTTTTTTTTTTTTGAGCATTTTATTTTGAGGATTTAATTACTGAATAAAATTATTCATTTCTTTCAAACAAAACAAAATACTGACTTTTAAACAGCAGTGCATTCGCAAAGGCAGTTTGCTTGCATGCAGCTTTTCATTTAGACGGAACAAAAGCTGCAGTCATTATATTATTAGACCTGCTTATTATATTTAATTTGCTGGGTCACCGAAGCCATTTTATTTCCTGCTTTTATGCACAATCTTTACAGAATTTCGATACAAGCAACCTCAACTCTCCAGAGATTTGTGCTGAGAAACTGAGATGCATCGGGAATCATTTGCGAATCGAATCTCGACTTGAATCGAAATCAGATTGAATCGTGAAGTACCTAAAGCCTTATGTTAATGTATGCTTGTAATAGATTGAGTAATGTAAAAACATACTAAAAAGGGTGAAAGTGCGAGGAAAGTATTTGCATTTAAAGTCGGCACTGTCAGAGGTCTTTTATCTCTAGAAACTCAGCTGTTAGAAAAGCAGAGACGGTGTTAACAACAGCAATTACCTGCTTCTTAGGAGGAAGAAAAGGGGAGGGAGGGACCTTCATGTGCTTGTGTGTCTTTGGATATGCTGAGTGCCGTGTCAACCCTGTATATGTGTATGGGCGGCACCTTCATTTGTCTAATATATCTGTTTTTCCGTTTTTAAGGTCCTAGACACCAGGGGGCTTCAGGGGGCCAGGAGACCTCCAGCCCTACTCGCAGTAGCTGATACAATCCACCCCTAAGTGTCTCCGTCTCTGTCTCTTTCTCTCTCTCTCTCTTTCTGTAGCAGGCCTTTGAAGTGGGGTGATGAGGGTAAGTTAATTATCCCCATTACACAGGCCTGGCTACATCCAGCCCTGCCTCAGCCCCAGCCTTCCTCTGCCTATAATTACACTGAGAGGGAGGCAGAAGCTGTCAGCAACATTTAAAACAGACCCTCTGATAAAAACACTCCAGCAGAGAGAGAGAGAAAGAAAGACACTGGCCCCAGATGTTGATGTAGACATTTTAAGTGATTGAAGAGAGTAGTGAAGAGTGCAAAGCAGTTATCTCTCTCTGAGCATTGACTTTTGAAGTCTAAATTCAGGGATTGCTCTTGTAAATTTCTGAATTTAGTTTAGTATTGAAATACTTTTGTGAAGTTTACAAGTTGGTGTGACATGCTACACTTTCGTTTCATAGATTATTGCATTTTTCAGGCAATATAATATTTTAGGCTTTGTTGGTAATACAGAAACCTATTGTAAAAATAGGTTTATGTATGTTTACATTAATTCAATAGCTAATATGAAATAACAATGATCAATACTTTTACAGCATTTATTAGTCTTTAATTGATGTTAATTTCTACAAACACTACCATTCAATAGTTTGGGGTTGGTAAGATTTTAAAATGTTTTTTGTATTTATTTAATAAAAAATACAGTGAAATCAGTAATATTGTGACATATTATTACAATAAAATTTTTCCCATATGTTTTATTTTAAAATCTAGTTTAATCCTGTGATTGCAAAGCTGAATTCTTACTCACATAATCCTTCAGAAATGATTTAAATATGCTGATTTGGTGCTCAAATGCATTTCTTATTATTATCAGTATTAATTGTGCTGTTGTGCCGTTTAATATCTTTGTGGAAACATGATACATTTTTTCAGGATTCTATGATGATTAGAAAGTTCAAAAGAACAGCATTTATTTGAAATAGACAGTGTAAATGTCTTTACTTTTGATTGTTTAAATGTGTTCTTCTTAAATAAAATTATTTATTACTTTCAGGGAAGAAAAAAAAAAAAAAAAGTCTTGTTGACCCCAGACTTTTAAACGGTAGTGTATAATAATATTTGTAACTTTTCAAATCAAAACTTTCCATTAACATTGTATTATGAACTAACATAAATTAATAATAAACTATAGTTGTCACGTTTATGGTCTGTTTTTGTTTTGTTTTCCCTCTGTTCCTGCCTCTTGTTTCTTTATGCCCTTATTTGGTCTCCTTCCAGTTCCTGTCCTGATTATGTTTATTTGTCTCAGCTGGTTTCTTTTAATTAGCCTTAATTACTCTTCACCTGTTTCTGTTCTCCCTGATTGCGTTTCATGTGTTTATAAGCCCTGTGTTTCTGAGTTTCCCTTGTCTGGAATTAAACGTCGATGTTGTGCTTCATGTGAGTCTCGCCCTGCCTTGTGTTACCCCTTTGGATTGTTTATTAAAGACTGTCGTTTTGAGTTTATACTCGTTTCCTCGTTCTTCGTTTTGTCCCAAAAGGCAACCGTGACAGATTTCCGGACCAGAACATAAAGTGAGCGGCACCTCTTCTCCCAGAGTTTTTTTCCGTTTTTGAAAGTGTTTTTGTTTTCCTTTGCTCCCCCTGCGATTATGGAGATCGCAGCATGATTAATTTCCCTAGCCCATAGAGATCTCCCCTTTGTCGAGTATGCCCGGGAGTTCTGCGGGCTCGCCGCGGCGATGGCTTTAGATGACTCCACCATCAACTCGCTGTTCTGGCATGGGGTCAATTAAGCCCCGTGGACCTCCCAGACACCACGGGACTAAGCTGGAGGGAAGGGATCCTCTGGTGTCTGGAGAGCGTCCCGCACCAAGCCAGAACCAGCCTGCCGGCCGCTTAGCAGACAAGCCCGCCGGCCATGCCGATGTCAAGCCCGCTGGCCGCGGCATTTCCAAGCCCGCCGGCCGTTCCTCAGTCAAGCCCGTGAGCTCGCTCCAGTGTCAGCTCCAGCCCCAGAGCTCGCTCCAGTGTCTACTCCAGCCCGTGAGCTCGCTCCAGTGTCGGCTCCAGCCCGTGAGCTCGCTCCAGTGTCGGCTCCAGCCCGTGAGCTCGCTCCAGTGTCGGCTCCAGCCCCAGAGCTCGCTCCAGTGTCGGCTCCAGCCCCAGAGCTCGCTCTAGTGTCGGCTCCAGCCCCCGAATCCAGCCCGAAGAGGGCTCCAGTTCCCGAGTTTAGCCCACGGAGGGTCCAGTCCCCGAGTTTAGCCCAGAGAAGTCTCCAGTCCCCGAGTTTAGCCCAGAGAGGGCTCCAGTCCCCGAGTCTAGCCCAGTGAGAGAGTCCCCAAGTCAAGCCCAGGGAGGGCCACAGTTCCCGAGTTAGGCCTACGGAGGGCCTCTGAAACCATGGGTCCCGGAACGGGTAGCGCTGAGGGACCTCCAGAGCGCCCACCCCCCTCCCCGTTGGATGTTGTGAGGCGCGAGGACGCGCCTTCCGGGATTGGGGAGTAATGTCACGTTTATGGTTTGTTTTTGTTTTGTTTTCCCTCTGTTCCTGCCTCCAGTTTCTTTATGCCTTATTTGGTCTCCTTCCAGTTCCTATCCTGATTGTTTATTTGTCTCAGCTGGTTTCTATTAATTATCCTTAATTACTCTTCACCTGTTTCTGTTCTCCCTGATTGCGTTTCATGTGTTTATAAGCCCTGTGTTTCTGAGTTTCCCTTGTCCGGAATTAAGCATCGATGTTGTGCTTCATGTGAGTCTCGCCCTGCCTTGTGTTACCCCTTTGGTTTGTTTATTAAAGACTGTCATTTTGAGTTTATCCTCGTCTCGTCGTTCTTCGTCTTGTCCCAGAAGGCAACCGTGACAATAGTATATATAAATGAACATTATCCTAGATTAATAAATGCTGTAAAAATGATTCTATATGGCTGAATGAATCAAACTGAATGAGCAAATGTTACATCAGTTGACATTTAGTGCATCAACTATGGGTAAGAAATTTTAATGCAAAAAAATGCTGTAATGTTGTAAGACTTGGCATGAAGAAGCAAGAGGCTGAAATGTTGTTTTTCTTATCATAGTTTGAAGCTCTGCTCTCTCCGTCTTTTTTTAACGGCTCATCTCCTCCAAACACAACAGCGCGGAAACCTCTAAAACTCACCAATACTTCTCAATAACATTACTGTCCCTTAAATTCAGCCCACAAATTCGCACTTAAGACACAACAAAACTTAAGTTCATTTCTGAAACCTCATGATAAATGCTTTGCTCTAAGAAATCTATCATGGCCAGGAACAAGATTATAGAAATAACAAGATACCGTGGGTGAAATATGAGCTGGTTTTGGACGAAGAGGAAAGAGATAACAGCATGAGATTAGGATGAAATCTAAAGAAGTCTCGCTGGCTTCTTTTTGATGTCTTATAAAATATACGACATGGCGACTATGAGAAAGGCTGCTCACCATGTTAGCTTAGCCTCGTGACTTGATTTTTATCCTGTTATGCTTTTAAATTTCGCTACGCTCTTCTTCCTCCCTCCCATTTTTCTTTATAATCAGGAGTCCATGTTCTGTGGCAGGAAAGCTATGAGTTTAAAAATGCGGTCCAAGATGCAAGCTTATACATCGTACTTTGCTGCTCGTCTGTTGGGCAAACTTTATAGCTCGTGTTCAGAATATTTGTCATTAGCGTAATTCGGCGTTCGTTTTTATGCGCGTCGATGAAGACCTCACCTGTTCCGCTCACTCTCAGAACAGTTCTAATTGCAAAAAATTAACCTGTCAGACGCTCACATGGCAGTAACCTAAACCGGAGCAGTCAGATTGCAGGGCCCCTGTATGTTTTCTTTCTTTTTCTCTCTCCTTTTCTCTAGCTCTGTACTGCACTCTGTGGGGTTCCAATGGCTTCCCTGAGCCAAAGCACCGAGGCGAGCAATTAAAATGGAAAATGACAGCATGAGGGATGATGATTACCGTTATACAAAAAGCCACATTTATGAATTTAGCAGATAACTGTCACTTCTCCCTTAGCTCTTATTTGCCCCGTGCTTTTGTTAACTTAATGTCTTCAGCGATTCTCACCCGAGGAGAGGGCCAGAGTTCTCTTTTTAATTACTCTGACACTTGACACTTCTGAACTGTTTTTTTGTTTAAACAGAAGAATCAAGTATTCTTTCTTTTCTTTTTTTTAAGTCGAAATGCACATTCATTACAGCACCTGGAAATTGATTTTAATGCGAGCTTTTTGGGGCTGTTTTATTTATTTGCTTTAAAAAATCCATTTAGCTACTCTTAGAATTGAATTGCCTAGAGGAAGTTAATGGACAACGGCCTAGTATCCCTTAGGATCCCTTGCGTCACTGTAAGAGGAGTAATCTCTCACTTTTAGGAGAGAAATGGCAGTGTTTCCTGTGCAGATCTGTCATTTGTTTCTTTGTTTGTTTGCTGAGGCGACTGCACACATATGCTCATGAGACGAAGTGTCCACCTCTGATCAGCTGGAGCGCTTTGTTCTCAAGGTCAAGCAGAAAAATATGTGAAAATCGCAGTTCAGTTTGTGTCTAAATAAGAATATGGCTGGGCATGTTGAGATGTCATTTCACAGAAGGATGAAAATGAGAAAATCCTTGAGTCATCTCCAGTGTTGAGAAAACTACTTCATATAATACTTCATATATATAACTAATTCATATATTAATATATTTCCATTTTCTATCTATCTATCTATCTATCTATCTATCTATCTATCTATATATCTGTCTGTCTGTCTACAAAATAAAATTAATGTAAATATATAATGTATATATAACAATATTTAATATATTTCCATTCATATCTCTATCTATCTACAAAAACCTACATTGAAAATGAAATTATATATGTATTATTAGCAAAATGAAATGAAGAAAAAAAATCACAGATTTAAATAATTTAATAATTTTAATAAATACAATTTAAATCATACATATATATATATATATATATAATAATTTGAATAAATCCAATTTAAAATTCAATTTAAATCTGTGATTTATTTTCTTCATTTAATGTACATATTTACATTAAAGGAAGAAACACATCACTTTGTTGCACAATTCTAAAATGTAGTTTAGTAGTTTTGTATTTTCGTTGCTTCCCAACACTCATCATCTTATTATTATGGCACTCCTAAATTTAAAAACTGCAAACCCTTTTGCAGTCATTAGCTGTCTCATCTGTTCAGTCAGATTTATTTTAGCCCTCTGGAATGAATAACATGATCGGTTATAGCAACCTCTGACTGATCTCAGGCCTTCTTACGTGTTTTCATTTATAAATTGAAGCATCAAAAAAGCAATTTTGCAACTGACATTCACAAACAGGCTTTTTGTATTCCAGCCACACGACATAAATACCATCAACACAGTCTCCTCATGTGCGGGCATGATGTCCTCGCATATTTCAGCAGGTGCAGCACATGTATCGACAGCTGAGAGGGTGATGGAGGGCACGAGCGGGGTTTTATTATTTCAGGTCCATGTGGAGAGGATCCTCAGGGTGTCGTCATCAGTCCTAGTGAGAGCAGACGTCCAGAGCACTGGCTCCAACAGTCTGGCACCACACTGTAAAGAGATCCAGCTTCCACACACCAGCCAGATCAATAGAGAGAGAGGGAAGAGAGAGACTTCTGGAAGATTCTCTGTTGCATATGCGCCAGGTGGATTAGGCCACAAAGGATGGCCCGGATGGGCTGCGGTGCATTAGCGGTATAGGGAAGTATGGCGTCTCCTCAGGACGCATTAGGATTGCATGTTCATCGACTCTAATGTTGCGTTTCCACAGTTGTTAACATCTAAACCTAGCAAAGTTTTGTATATTTTTCATAAAAATAAAAAAACGTAATGTACAGTGAAAAAAATTTACTCAGAAATTGCCAACAAATTTCACAAATAATTGAAAAGTAATGGCAAAAATATGTTGTATTAAACAAAATTTTGAAGTAGAAAGACTGAAATAGTAGGTTTTTGTTCAATCTTTGTTTTATTTGCAACTGAAAAATATTTTTTATGTTCAGTATATATTTACATTGAAAAAAGTTGGCTTTGAAACTGTTTTTACTAAGAAATTGTTAGTGAATATCACAAAAAATATCACAAAAAAATGAAGAAACTGCAAGTAACGTTAAATTTCAATTGAAATTTTAAAGTAGAAAGACTGAAATATTAATTTCTTGCAGAATGCACTGTATTTACAACATTAAAAATGATTTTTTTTACATGTAAATTCATGCTAAAAATAGGTTTGAAACAGTTTTTACTAAGAAATTGTTAGTAAAAATGTAAAATAATTAAGAAACTAATTACATGTGAAATTTTGAAGTAGAAGGATTGAAATATAAATTTCTTGCTAAATGTACTTTAATAATCTTTGTTTTATTTACAACTTTGAAAATATTTTTTACATGTACGTTTATACAAAAAAATTGCTTTGAAACTGTTTTCACTAAGAAATTGATAGTAAATTTCACAAATAATTACATAGAAACGGCAAATAAAATTCATATAAATTAATAAAATTGAATAAAATGAATAAAACGAACTCCAGTGCTTAAGTGTTTCTAATAAAAATGGCTGAGAAGCAAATTTGACAGCAACTTTAATTTGCAGATTTTTCTTTTCTGACCACCGCAATAAATCTCTCAATATTTTTTTATATTTTGTAAAGTCATAGAAACGCTTTTGTGGATTTTTTCTTTTTTTTGGAGCAAATACAAACACAAAAGTTATATTTGTTGTAGGTCCCATTCACCACTATAGAAGTTTACCCAGTAAATGTGAAAAGGGTCCATTTAGACTAGAAAATGAAGAAATGTGAGGAAAACGAGTCAGGAGAACGTAAGGTATAGAAGGAACGATGATGAGTGAAGGTCAAAAGGTCAGAAAGTGAAGACCTAACACTTCCTTTTCCCCAGGAGGTCTAGATGGGATTGGACTGTGATTATGGGATGGAGGGGAGGAGCGAGTATCTTCTTATTGGAGAGCTGTCAGCTCTGATGCAACTCTACCAGACCATTTTATTTGATCTGTAACCCTGTACTTCCCTCCCGCATTGATTACCTATGGCACACGCTAGCACGGGCTAACCATTACTTTGGTTTTCTGTCCACTAGCAATGCTGTCGCCAATCCGACATCTGCCTCTCCGCAGGAGTTATGGCCAAACTGTTGGGCTGTAATAAATTCACCTCTTCCATCCTTTCTCTCTCTCTGCTGCTGTCTTCACCTCTCTTACCTCCATAACTAACCTGTTTTTCCACATAAGCTGCAAATTGTCCTTATGGAATTTACGCTGGTGATGTATGGTGCCAGGAATATTTTTACAGCCAGTTCTCTCACACTGTCGCTCTGTCTGTGTGGTACAGTTCAACAGCATTGTTTCACGAGCCCAGGGAGAGGATTCGGAGAACGCAGCCAGACGAAATGTCTCGTTCTCGTCCAGTCGCTAATCGCTGTCAGAGCTCTGACCCGAGAGACCCTGCCAAAACTGCAAATATTCCTACTGAATTTCATGAAACTAATACACCCACTGTACAGTAAGTGTACATAAGGAAGTCACACATGCAGATATGCACGTGTTCTGAAGAAACAAATTTGCGGGTGGTTGCTAGTGTTTTTCCATGCAGTTGCTAAGGTGTTCTGATTGGTTGCTAGGGAATTGCTAGGTTTTTGTTTATTGTTTGCTTACTTTAAGTTTGCTTAAGTTGTATATTGTTTGTTTAAGATATTTGCTTGCTATAGTGCAACAGGTTTAAGCGGCATGTTAAAAAAATCTATAAGATTTACAGAATATATATATATATATATATATATATAGTAAATTGATCAAAAGTGACAGTGAAAAATTTTTCACTGTTATTTTTACACTTCACACTTAAAAAAGTACAATGTAAATGGTATCCACAGAAATATTAATAAGCACAACTGTTTTCAACATTGATAATAACAAAAAACAACAACAATGTTTATTTACCATCAAATCAGCATTTGGAATAATTTCTGAAGGATCATGTAAAAATTCAGCATTGACACAACAGGAATAAATTACATGGTAAAATTGACTAAAATAAATAAAAAAGGTATTTAAAATTGTAATAATATTTCACAATATTATCGTATTTTTGAAGTAAATGCAGCTTTGGTGAGACTTTGGTGAGACTTCCTGCCAAAACATTAAAAAATCTTACCTACCGAATACTGTAAAAATATTACTACTGTAATTTAAAAATACTTTGACTGTATCAAAATATTACCATTTTATTCTTATACTAATTTTGAATTTATTGTCAAAACAGTACTAACTTTATTTGCATATTTTTTTATTTATTCTCCAAATATTACTATATTAATCTCATTATTTTGATTTTATTTTCAAAATATTACTACATTAATCTCATAATACTTTAATTATTCTTACAATTTTTACTTTAATCTTATATGCTTTATTCTTGAAACGTATTCTTAGAAAATGCTTATTAAACAGTGATGCTCAATACGTCAAAACTTTATTCTCCCTTTTAAAAAAATGCTTTTGCAGTATAACAGTATAAAAGTCCTCAGCAAGCACCACTAATTACCATCGAGTCTTTGAATCTTCACATTATTACCCAGAGTTCTTTCACCGTGTGCCTCTGGCTTCTGTATGTAATTCTGAAGATGAGTGGATAAGGTTGAGTCTTGGCCAGTTAAATGGCACTCAGTTCATGGGTCTCACCTTCCTTTTTCTTCCCAGGCAGTTTCAACTTCAACCTCACCACCGTGGGCTACCTGTCAATACGATTCATCTCTCTCGTTCTCGTATCCTCGCCTCTCGCCCTCCCTCCCTTTTTTCGCTGGGTGCCAGGGGAGTATCAGTGCGCCGTTTTTGCGGAGAGTGATGGGTTGGTGTCAAGTGTGTGTGTTGGGTTTTTGATACGAGGATGTGTGCTGTCGTAGGGTATCATGTCGGACCCAGGCGAGAGGCCTATCTGAGCTGAGCTGCTTTGCCTCTCTCCCGGTCACCTTTCACTGGCAATTAGTGTCCTACCAGCAAACCGCTCACAAGTTGTCAGGAGTGCTTATCATGAAGATCAGCGCCTATCAGTCTCTCCATCTCTTCTTCTCACGTTCTCTCGCATCAGTTTGCTTTCTACTGCTCCGTGCTTGCCATCTCACTTTCCATATGCATGTGTGTGTGTGTGTGTGTGTGATGGGTCCCAAATGCCCCTTTACTTGTAAAAGTTTTATGTAGTGAGATCATTTGCAGGGTATCATTGATGTCTTCAATCAACGGCACTCGTCCTCTCATGTCCTTCTGCATGCCAGCCGCTGTCCTTGTAAGCCCTCAATGGCTGGAAAGTGTTCTTGCCACTTCCTGTTTCCTTCCTGTTATTAGAGACCAAATCAAAACTGGGCTTTTAGGCCCAGTATGCTAGTGTGCTCCTGAAAGTTGACAAAAATAATTTTAAGCAGATTTAGTCATTTAGAATTTACAGTCTTTCAAATATTACAAAAATATGTTCCAACTTCCTGTTTTAATAGGAAATATAATTACAGGAAAGAAAAACAGGATTTCAAAACATTTCAAATGGAAATGTCTTTCTTCTTTCCTGTCTGTCTATTCCTCCCTTTCCTGTCCTTCCTTTCTGATCTGTCTATCTTCCTTCCTGTCTGTATTTCTACCTTCCTTTTTGTCTTTTCCTTCCTTTTCCGTTCCTTTATGTCTGACTCCCTTCCTTCCTGTCAATGTTCTTTCATTCTTGTTTTTATGTCTGTTCCATCTTTCTTTCTGTCTGATCCTTTCTTTCTCACTTTCCTGACTGTTTGTTTTCCTTCAAATCTGTGTTCCTACCTTTCTCTCTGGTTGTGTTTCTTTCTTGCTCTTTCTTCTTTTTCTTTCTTCCTTGTTCTTTCTTCTTTTTCTTTCTTCCTTTTTCTTTCTCCTTTTTCTTTCTTCCTTGTTCTTTCTTCTTTTTCTTTCTTCCTGTCTGTGTCCCTTCCCGTTCTTTCTTTCTTTCTTTCTTTCTTTCTTTCTCTTGTTGTCTGTTCCTACCTTTTTGTCTTCCTTCCTTTCTGTCTGATTCCCTTCCTTCCTGTCCGTTTCATCATTGTTTTTCTGTCTGTGTTCCATCTTTTCTTTCTATCTGATCCGTCCTTTCTTTCTGCCTGTCTGTGTTCCATACTTTCTCACTTCCTTTCCTGTCTTTTTGTTTCCCTTCCTATCTTCCTTCCTTTCATCTTGTCTGTCTGTGTTACATTCCTTTTCTGGCTCTGTTTTCCTTTCTCTGATATTCCTTCCTTTCCTTTCCTTTCCTTTCCTTTCCTTTCCTTTCCTTTCCTTTCCTTTCCTTTCCTTTCCTTTCCTTTCCTTTCCTTTCCTTTCCTTTCCTTTCCTTTCCTTTCCTTTCCTTTCCTTTCCTTTCCTTTCCTTTCCTTTCCTTTCCTTTCCTTTCCTTTCCTTTCCTTTCCTTTCCTTTCCTTTCCTTTCCTTTCCTTTCCTTTCCTTTCCTTTCCTTTCCTTTCCTTTCCTTTCCTTTCCTTTCCTTTCCTTTCCTTTCCTTTCCTTTCCTTTCCTTTCCTTTCCTTTCCTTTCCTTTCCTTTCCTTTCCTTTCCTTTCCTTTCCTTTCCTTTCCTTTCCTTTCCTTTCCTTTCCTTTCCTTTCCTTTCCTTTCCTTTCCTTTCCTTTCCTTTCCTTTCCTTTCCTTTCCTTTCCTGTCTGTCCGTCCTATTTCCTATCTGTCTTTCTGTGTTTCTTGTATTTCCTCCTGTCTGTCTGTTCCTTCCTTTCCTGTCTTTCTTCCTTCCTTCCTATCTGATATTCATCTTTTCTACTGTTTGTGTTCCTTCCTTTTCAACTTCCTTTCCTGTCTGTCTGTCTGTTTTCCTTTCTTTCTTTCTTTCTTGCTTTCTCTTCCTGTGTGTATGTCAAAGTGTGTGTGACACCGACCTGTCTTGGCAGTGCAGGTTTTGGTGGTAATGTGATGTGCTGGATTC
>NW_015536540.1:175358-179479 GCF_001515605.1 Sinocyclocheilus anshuiensis
CTTTCCTTTCCTTTCCTTTCCTTTCCTTTCCTTTCCTTTCCTTTCCTTTCCTTTCCTTTCCTTTCCTTTCCTGTCTGTCCGTCCTATTTCCTATCTGTCTTTCTGTGTTTCTTGTATTTCCTCCTGTCTGTCTGTTCCTTCCTTTCCTGTCTTTCTTCCTTCCTTCCTATCTGATATTCATCTTTTCTACTGTTTGTGTTCCTTCCTTTTCAACTTCCTTTCCTGTCTGTCTGTCTGTTTTCCTTTCTTTCTTTCTTTCTTGCTTTCTCTTCCTGTGTGTATGTCAAAGTGTGTGTGACACCGACCTGTCTTGGCAGTGCAGGTTTTGGTGGTAATGTGATGTGCTGGATTCCTGCTGTTCCAGCACAGTGTTGGTATTTGCAGGACGCCTGTAGACGTGTGTGTAAGTGAGAGAGCGAGAAACCCAGAGAGCATATGTGAGTGTGTGTGTTCGTGACAGTGCTGGTGCTGACTGGTCCTGGCAGACTGGAGATGTTGCTCTCCATGACGCGAAGTGTGCCAGAGTGGTGCTTTATCTCAGGGCTGACACACATACACACAGGGCATCATGATCCTTGCTTGCCCTTTTTCCCGTTATTCTCATATATGCGCTTTACTCTGCTCCCATGACTGTAGATTGCGGGTCCAGGCTCAACTTCTGTGTTGTGGCTGGGTTTTAATGTGTTGCGTGTGTAACCCACTGTATATGATTGCAGTTATTTAACATCTACAGAATGTTGATGTAAAACATTAATAGTATTTTAGAATTAAACCAAGCCTAAGCACTGTAATGCAGCATGATAAGTGTGCATGCATGTTCAGTGTGAGTATCAGGAGATGTGGGAATAGAGTAGCATAAGAGGCCTGACATAGAGGACCATGTGCAGACCCTGCAGTTTGTTCAGTACCATCCCAGACTTCCAGGTCAGATACTGAGTGAATACTCAAGAGAAGAGTGCAGTAAAGCTTAGCAGTGGATATACTTTTACACATGACATATATAATATACAAGGAGGTGGAGAGACAATAGAGTTTCACGATGTTTGCAAGAAGTTAGCAAATAAAGAGTTCCAAGGCTGGCCATCAAAAAGATGAATCACCTTCCTTGGTGCAGGAAACTTGTTTCAGATGTTTTTTTTTTTTTATGAATTCTCTAGTAATTCTTTAGGGGGAAAATTAAACAATGAAACTTGCAATAAATGCCCATATAAAATGGTCTGGCTGTAAAAGTCTATGATATTACCCTTTTTTCTGATATATTCTCAATTATGAAAAAGCTGCTTGTTTTCAGTCTTTTTTAATTAACAAAAACTGAGAATATTGATAATTAAACGTTCTTCAATAAGAACAGTATTTTTTGAAGGGGAAAAGAATATGATTGTAGTTTACATCTTGATGTTATTTGTTTATTAGCATTTTAATGCTTTTTAATTTGTTATAAATCAGTAATAATTTATTAATTTAAGTCATCCTGTGGCCCCCTGGAAGTTTGCTGAGCCCCCCTAATGTGTCCCCTGGTAGAGAACCGCTGATTTATATCGCAATCCAAGACTTCGAAATTTGTTCAGATTTTGCAACATTATTAAACTCTAGAGGAGAAACATGTGAGATTACCAGTTTTTTCCTCTGAAGAAAAGTCTGTATTTGCTCACCATTTAATCTTATTGCTGCTTAAAAGAAAGAGTTAGATATTAAAGAGATCTTATACATGCTTTTTCTTTTCTGTGTCTATGCAATTATTCAAAAGCCAAACGCATTGTCTCCTCTGCATTGCCATTTAATTGTATTTACAACTAGTTTTTCATGCTAACGTGAGTTCTGTTTCTCAGCATCACATCACGGGGCAAAAACCTCCTAAGCGTTCGACCAGCGCAAGCGTGTTAAAGCTTGTAGAGGTGGAGCGGTCCACCTCATCTGCTCTCTGCCAGAGCCAGTGTGTGTGATAAATGGTGGGTGTGTGTGACGGCCCCCTCCACCCTCCCAGCATGTATAAGTTTTGCCTTTAATTACCATGGCTGATAATGTTTCCTATCCATAACTGTCTGTGCAGAGAGGAGGCCCGGTCTGCTTACTGATGCACAGGAGATACCGAACCAGCCCCCCCCACTCCTTACCACCCCTCCATCCACCTCCTCTTCCTCCATCTTTCAGCTTCATCTATGTAAGCAGGGCATCTTTCATTTCAATATTTCAATATTTATGCCTAATCTTTACAAGCGGAAAAGTTCAAAGTCATTGTAAGGGTATGTAACTTTCACTGTCAATTACACTCTACTGGCAGTTGGGTCTGGGTGTTTATTTATTTATGTGTTTGACGGCCTTTCCGGCTTGCGCGAGAAGAAGGCCGGAGAAAGACAGCCCTGTCATATCTGACTTGTCTACATACTTCCTGCCAGTTCTCGGAATCCCAGCGAAGTGAAATCGCTCGGTCCGGTCCTAACAGACAGGCCTGCCTCTCTCACAGCTGTAGCTCGCTCTGTTTGTACTCTCATTGATTGCTGTAATTAGTCACTATGGTGTTTCAGCTGAAGAGGGGGAGAGTATTTGTTATGCCTCGATATAATTCCGGGTGTGCACGCATCTGCGTCCGCTTGCTTGCCTAGTGTATGTACACATTTCTCCATTGAATGTGAACTTGAATAAAAAAAGCCCAGAAAAGGTCACGCTCATTTGCATGATGGCCTTCATTAGAATATGCTAAGGACGGACGCGGGTGATTTCTTTCTCCACCGTGATGAATAGCTGCAGCATTACCTACTCGCCTCAAAGTAGTCCTCCGTCACCCTCATTTACATTTCCCTCCCTTTTATATTTATTTCGTACATTTGCGAAATACTCACAGATATTGCTTCTGAAGAGACCTGGCAACCTGTTTTGCAATTTAAATTGGCAGTGCTTTATGGGGTAATAGTCAGCTTGTCATTTAGAAGCGCCGGTGCTCTCACGGCCTCTTACGACTCTCAAAGAGTTCGATTTTAAATCAAACGACGCTTTGGGGCCTCGGCGGTAAATTAGGCTGAGCTTAAACACCCTTGATTGGACGCTTCGGGGCCATTTTAAACTATATCTTTGGTTCATGTTGAAGTATCGCTATTGTTTTTAAATGCGTTGTGGGATAGGGTGGGTCAAAAGCTGATTGTTTATGATACAAATCTGTGGATTAGAGAAAAATTGTTTGGTGTATGTGTGTTAGGTCAAGTTTTATATTTTAAGATCTGATATTTAGTTAGGCTAAGATACAAAAAAAGGCAGTGATTTAGAAAAAAAGTAAAAAAAAAAAAAAGGAAGGAAGAAGAACAAAAATCTATGAACAGCCAACATTTGTATATAGTATGTTTTTATTTATTTAGATATTTATTTTTATTTATTTATTTATTTTTATTTTTATTTTTACAGAAATTGACTTTCATTCAGCAAGGACATATTAAATTGATGTAAATACACTTAAGATTTCTATTTCAAATGCTGTTTTTTTAATTTAAATAAACCCGAGGCTGAAAGAAACTATGTATCACAGTTTCCACAGAAATATTAAGCGGCACAACCATTTTCAACTGTTATAGTAATAGTAATAATGTTCCCTTTCAGTCAGTCACGTTCGACGTTACGTCAGTCGTGACTGACGAATTGGGATCTCGCCCGAGAGCCCAATCACCTTCGAGTGTTAACTAAACAAGCCAATGACAGTTGGCGTGCGTGTTTCTCCACGCGCACCCCGCCCCGCAGCGCGAGTATAAAAGGAGAACGCGTGCAAACGCACATGAGCTTTTCGCTTCGGAGCCGAGCCTTCTACTAGGACGAATCTCCGCGAGTGTCTACAAAGAGACAGCCTAGCGTTGGTGTTACGGCGCGTCAGCGGGGGTTGCCATTCAGTGCTGCTCATCTTCGGCGTGCTGCAGCTGCCATTCTGCGGTCTCGCCGTGACTTCCCCTGGGCACTTCAGTGCTCTCTCTAAAAGAGTGTTTCCTTTTTTTCCTAAAAGAGCAAATATCTAAAAGAGCTCCACGAGCGACGGGCGTCTTTTTAAAGATGGCTTCCCGCTCGTGCGTTTCTGGAGGTGGTCGTTTCCTGGCTTCATCTGACGGTCACGATCGCTGTGTCTCGTGCTTGGGCTTTCAGCC
>NW_015536540.1:179532-233533 GCF_001515605.1 Sinocyclocheilus anshuiensis
GCACGCCAACTGTCATTGGCTTGTTTAGTTAACACTCGAAGGTGATTGGGCTCTCGGGCGAGATCCCAATTCGTCAGTCACGACTGACGTAACGTCTCCGTTCCCTCCTTCAGGGAACGAGGGTTACACAAGTAACCAAGACGTTTTTTTGTGCACCAAATCAGCATATTAGAATGATTTCCGATCTGATATAGTAAATATTCACAACAATAACTAAGTTTTAAAATGTAGATCATACTATTACATGCGATAATTTCAGGAGTACAGTTTAATATGTAATAGAATGTCTGTGTTTATGAGTCTTTTATGTTTTTAACTGATAATACATCTTTGACAATTTGGTTAAATATTGGCCCGACACCTTTTTACTAATTTACACATTAGCATGAAATGATGCCACTTCGGGAAGAGTAAAATGGACTAAAATGATGATAATGACATGATGAAATTGATTAATGCTGCATCTAGCATAACTGATGTTTGACTAATGCTGTTATCATAAATCATATAACAGACCCTACAACATCAAAATGCTTAGTGTTCCTGGTAGTATTCTGTAATACAGTACAGCACTGACAGCTCAAGAATCTTCTCTAGACCACAGGAACATATAGAAACATCTTTTCCCCCCCTTGTATGCAAAAAATAATAAGGCATTGTTACCTTGTTCATGATTTGACGATATATATGTAATTGGACAAGCCTCCTTTTTATCACAGTTTTTAATGTGTGTGATCTTATTAAACAGACAGAGAGAACTGACTGACCCTTCTATCTACATTTGGCTCCTGCCACCCTACAGTAAATGGACAAGCCCTTTATGGTGAAATGTTCATAACGCTGAGAGAGGAGAGGAAAATCATATCTGTCATCGATAAAGGTGATGAAAATCAAAGAGACTCGTACTGTTCATCATTTTGGAAGCTGAATACCCTAGAGTTCGCCTGCTCTTTTATACTTAGGGGAAAATTGTAAAAAATTAATTTCCTCTCTAAGGCCCGGTAGAAACAGTAAACAGTAAACACTCTAAATAAATGATGTTTTTTCTTCGCTCTCTCTTTTGAATGGACAGATGGCCCCTGCTGGGGCCTTGGTCTCCGTGGCCCACCGCGGCCCTGTATGCGGAAAGCAAACCTGAGCGGCGGACCTCAGCGGTTGTTTAATCGAATCAGCCCGGGTCTGAGTGGATCTGACTTCTCTTCTGTCCCGAGTGAGGGCTTCCAGTCACTGCCTGCCATGGTTACCCTTCAGCCCCTATAAACAAACCACAGTAAACCCCATCCGAGAATGCCCGCAGTTAGAGCCTCTGAGCCTCTGCGGAGACATGAAAGTTCCGACTCTCGGTTCAGGCTTTCATCTGCGCTCATTTGGTGTGAGCTGATACCAGCGTTATTACGCTCAAACTGGAAAGCTTGAATAAAAGGAGTTGTTGGGAATTTGCGAAACTTAAAAACTTGTGCAGGCAGTTGATTTGGAATGTTTGAGAGAGGGTTTGTGGTATCGGCACCATGTCTGCCATCATATTGATGCTTTATGAACGCACACTCGTGGTTTACAGCACAAATGTAAGTTTAAAACATAAATGTAAGTATGAGTGTGTTGATTTTGTTTTTTTAATGTAATACATTTTACTATTCTGTATACAGACTACAGTTCAAAAGTTAGGGGTTGGTAAGAGTTTTTAAATGTTTTTGAAAGAATTCACAACAAGGCTGCATTTATTTGATCAAAAACGGAAACCGCAATATTGTGAAATATTATTATAATTCAGTGTAACGGATTTCGATTTTAGTATATTTTAAAATATAATTTATTCCTTTGATGGCAAAGCTGAATTTTCAGCAGCCATTACTGTGGAAGTCATTTTAATGTGTCTTTGTTCAATAAAAATATTAATTTCTTAAAACCTTACTGACCCCTAACTTTTGAATGGTTGTATATTTATATAACATAATATCATTTTTAATTATTATTTTAAAGTTTTACTCCAGTATATATATACACGGTATGAGTTGCCAAAAATAACAATTCTAAATTGAACTTTTCAATTTGTACATGATTTTGGGAAAAGTTTAAGTGAGATGCCAATAAACTTTAGAAAAAGGAGGAGCATTGGGGGAAGAGTAGATTCTGTCCCTTTCTTTCCTCATATGGGAGGAGAGGGGACCATTTTGCTCTAAGTTATATATATACAGCACTTAATCCCAATGGAGTTTTTTTCTTCAATTAGATTTTCTTCGTCAAAGGCATATGAATAGGTCTTCGTTGCAGCCTCTTCTTAAGGGATGCAAAAGAAAAAAATACAGTACTCTGACATCCTATTCAGTTCTTTCTTTTTCCCGTGGGATGACTATATATATTTCACTTTTCAAGTAATCTGTCCCAAAAGGACACAGAGAGGACAATTGCACCCCATAGAACATAAGTGGGTGCTCTATCAGACCTATTCAGAAGTTCAGTTTTGAGTATGTGATAGAGAGGTATGGAGACAAACATTAAAATCTCTTCTTAAGTGCCTTAGAAAGATCCAGAAAAGCCTATCAAAATAGTTTACTACTCCTTGTCTGGTTATCTTCTTTCTTGTCTTGTATTGTGTCCATACAGTGTTCTTTTATAAATAAATGAAGAGGACAAGATGTGTTATTCTCTGCCTGCAGTTATCAAAATATTGTGTCTTCTGTCTTCACTCACAAAGAAAGAACAAATAGGGAATATATATATTGTTATATATAACAGTATATGCGTTTTGAGTAAAACTTTTCCAGTACAGGGAAGGAGAGGACAGGATGGGCTAAGGTGGGACAGAACATCCATTTAAGCCTGCGGGCAACTACAGTTGCCAAAGGCTTTGCCGTTCTTTTTCCATTTGTAAACATTTTTTGGCTGACTACTGATGTTTTAAAACCCCGAGGAAGGGCTTTTGACAACTTGCAGAATAATGTGTCATGTGGTGGTGTTTAATTCATGCTCCCATTTCTTCATGTTTACCTAGAAATGCACCTGGGAACTAGTAAGCGGTGGACAAACCCTCTTATTATCTCAATCTTTGCATATTTTTTCTATCAGAATTTCTATATATAGATACTGTATATGCCACCAGTCACTGAAGCACTGCATTGTATGGTCATATGAAAGCTTGTGCACATAATTAAGACAGCTCTGCGGAAAAATATGGACGTTAATAGGTTAAAATATTTGAAATCTATAGATAATAGATCATACAGTGTTATTAACTAAAGAGAATAATTTCAGTGCTAATAATTGCTTATTGGCTGTAAGTAAAGCTTCTATATTGCTTCAGCAGTTGATAAAGTGAATATTGTCTGGCTGGGTGATGCATCATAAAGCCTGATGTCTATAAGAAGAACATTTTCCTATATCTATTTTTTTCTGGCAGTACGGTGTAATCAGTCTGTTTCTGAAGAGGCTTTTTTTGTCTATGAATTGTAGAATAGGATGCATTTCCATAATAACATGCAGTTGAGAGAGAATTCCCCTCTCTACATGTATCTGTGCTGTGCCAAGGCTTACACCTGTAACAGAGCTAGTGTTTTTGATAGGTTTGTTCAGATCAGATCTGTCTACAGTATATGTATATTAACTATTGCAAACATAAAGTTTTAGTATAGTTTTACTTTTTTATTGAATGTACTGTGTCTAGTCTGTGTGCTATAATCTGATTGGGCGATTATAGTGCGTGCTAGTTTGCTTTGGGAGAAAGTTCACATAACCACTGAGATGTTGGCAGAATGACAAAAGCAAAACTTGCATAGAGTCTGTTTGCTCTCATACCACTCCATTGTCTCTTTAGACGTACTTAATAAAATGATTTAAACCCAAAACATTAGGTAGTCAGATGTTGGGGAAGTTACTTTGAAAAGTAATGCATGACAATATTACTCCATAAAAAAGTAACTAATTACATTACCTAGTTACTTTTTATGGAAAGTAATGCATTGTGTTACTTTTTGTGTTTTGTGTCACCTGGGCTGGGCTTGCTTATTTGTTTTTTTTTTAATAACCAAAAAAACCCAAAAGTTTTATTTTTGGCAACTATAAAGTAGTGTTAATTTTGTCAGCTATTTTCATTTTAGTCTTAGTCTCGGGCTAAAATGTCCTTGTTAGTTTTTATCATATTTAGTCAACCTTATCCTATTTAGTTTTAGTCAAGTTTTAGTTGACTAAAAGCCTCAACATTTTAGTTTAGTTTTAGTCCAAGAAAATCTAAAGTATTTTAGTCTAGCTTTAGTCGAAGAAAACCTGAATTATTTTAGTCTAGTTTTAGTCAATGAAAACTTGACATTTTAGCAATAAGATTATTATTAATTAACCATACAGTATTAATTTTGGCAGCCATTTTTAATTTAGTCTTAGTCTTACTCAAATGTTCATTTTAGTTATCATATTTAGACGAACCTGTTTTTGTTTATTCAATGAAATGTATGAGCATTTTAGTCAGGTTTTTTAGTCAATGAAATATTAGTCACATTTTCGTCATTCTGTATAATGGCTAAACTGATAAAAATGATTTTTTTCTCAAAATTATAATCACAATGATTGTTGTCATTTGAGAAATTTACTTTTGCATTTCAGGTATTGCACTTTCTCCAGTAAGCACAAATCCAATCGCAAACAATATAGTGAGATCTCATGACAGAACACTGAACGACTGAATGACGCTTTCATTTAGATCGCTAAACTCCAACTCCAGCTCCAATTTAACAGCGAAGCTCTGATTCGGGGATTAGAACTCTTGATATCTGGCAACCGCACTCATGAAAGCTCGCATAGTAGAGGCGTGTAGAGCTGTCTGCAATAACATTTTGTCTCCTTTTTTTGACGAAAATAAAAAGAGGTTTTTGGTAAAGTTTTTATCTTTTTGAATACATTTTAGTCTTGTCTTATTTCGTCAACGAAATTGCATGTTGATATAGTCTTAGTTATCGTTTATTGACCGTATTGTCGTCTCGTCTTAGTCATGGGGAAAAAAGCTCGTCAATGAACATTTTTCATCATAGTCTATGTTAACGAAATTAACACTACTATAAAGGCCCTTTCACACCAAAAGTGAAATGAATAAGCCTCAGGCTGAAGGAAGTGCCTCGGTCCCTGCATCTCACTCACGAGTTCTCTCAACATTGGGACAGGAGAGTTGTCAGTGAATATATGGGAAAACAAAGTAACTTGTGTTAAAAATTTGAAAAAGCAACTCAGATATTTCATTGTAAATTTAAAAGTAATGCATTGCTTTACTAGTTACTTGAAAAAGTAATCTGATTACATTACTAGCGTTACTTGTAATGCATTTCCCCTAACACTTATTACTTTATTGTACTGTATATTTACACATCACAAATCACTTTTTTGTTTCATTTTAAAAGTCTTTACAATAGTTGCTGAAAGAATTTACATTGTGCAAGACAAACTCAATCAAATCATGGCCTGAAAATGACCTGTTCCTCTTAAATTCCTCCTTTAAAAAAGCCCCTGAAGGCCACTGTAAAAATCGCACACTGGAGACTAGCACTGGTCACGTATGAAACATCCCTGAGAGTGTCTGAACTGCCACAAGCTGCTGTTGGTCCACAGATTCGGTATATTTCCGTGCATGTTTCCAGAGACGCGGGGTCCGCCGGTCTCACGCGAGATGAGAGAACATCAGCGCTTCAAGAGCTGCTCAACTTTCTGTGTGTGTGTGTGTGGGAATGGAAGGGAAAGGAAGGCAGCACTCTCTCTCCAGCAGCAAGAGCTGTTTTTAGTTTTGACTGCGGGTTTCAGAGCGCTGTTTGTTGTGCTTGGCTGAGCAGCGGCTGAAGTTGTCAGCGTAAATAAGACTTTGTATTCAATCATCTTGACACGTACAGAGGAGACAGTGAGTGACAGATTTAAGAGGGAGGTGTAGCAGCAGTAAACTCTCTCTCTCTCTGTCTGTCTGAATAAATTCACAAAGAGAAGTGAGAAGTGTTCTATCACGCAACCTGCCACAGCCTTCTGCATAGACGAGAACTTAGACGCCGTGTCTGGTCTAGTAAATGTGTTGACAGTGATAAACAAAGGATTGTTACTTTCTCTTTTTTTAATTGTCTTTTTTTGCGGCCTCGCAGATCAAGTACACACTTTTCCAAGGCTATCAAATCTGTCTTCTCCTTTTTCTGAGCGAGGCTCTGGAATCATGTGATATATCCCTGAGAGCATCCCAAACTGACATTCCTAAAGTGATATTGACATGTTGTCAAGCTCGCCTCTTTCCCATAAGGCCTCCTGAGCTCTGACAGACTCCAGCGAAAGCAGGAAAGTTGCCGTCGCTCAGGACGCGCAATAATTTCATCCTGTCTCCGCTGCTGATGTGCTGGGCCTATTTTTAGTTCCTCATTTTTTTAAATTTATAGTCATAAAAATCACCATTCTTCATAAACACCTGCTCAGGAAGTCCTCTGGGCTTCCTTCTCACAACCTAGATGATCTTGATGACTGACTCAGGCTGGAAGAGGAAGCTGGATTTTGAGTCATCTTTGAGCAGTGATGTAGAAGAGACGTTCGAAATCGGATGATCCTGAATATGAAAGCGTGAAGCCTTCGTGGCGTCATTGTTAATCCCCGTTTGCCCCGGTTATCCCCTTTACCACAACTAATGAATGTATTAACACTTCCTTCATCTCACTGGCCACATATACACAGAAACTAAATACGGTTGTCACTCTTCTGACTGCTTAATCCTATTCTGTACACACACACACAAACTTCTTTTCCACCGAAATGGTGCTGGTGCCCATGCAACAGTTATATGCAACATTGTATGTAAATATGGCAAAAAAAAAGTTTGTATGTGTGTATGCAGCATTCCAGAATTTCAATGTTAGACAAAGTGATAAATAAACTGTTTTGGGGTCTCGGGGTAGTGAACAAAACAAAAGGTTGAATAGGTTAATCTATTTAATGTCCGGTAGTTTTGAAATCTTAGCGATGTTACAGAATATAAAATAATATTTTGTATCCAATAATATTTTATTGGTTTATTTTAAAACCCTTTATAAAGTCATGTATTTGAGCTCATTTAAAGTTTATGATGAGGCAGTTTGCTTAATTTGAGCTTGTTTTGACAGACATATTTGTTGATTTTTCTAGCAAGATTTGGCAACATAAACCGCAGGGATGGTGAGAGCAACAAAGCTGAGTCAAGAAGCAATACATTCACTGATATTTGCACATGTTTAATGTGCTTTAAAATGCATGATATTGCATTCACACAGTTCAATAAACAATAAGTTACTACTGAGTAACTTATATTTTAGACAGAATATGAACAGTTACTTGGTATATTTTCACTCTGTTAGAGAAACCAGTTTTAAACAATGGAAGTGAAACTGTTACATGTAATTGAGCAATACAGACTGTAGTGGTGTTTTGTGACTGACTGATTTTTTTTAACAAGTCGAATAAGTGAATGATTTAATGAATGTTGGCCGAATTGGATAAGTGAATAATTCAATGACTCATTCATAAAGATAGTTGCCTGTTTCATTCCTGAATGAATGAGTGTGTATAAATGAATCGGTTTGAATGACATGATTCATAAAGACAGTCGTCTGTCACCACCTGACGATGTAACCTGCAGAAAGAGTTGTATTATTAATGCACAAAATGAGTCTGTTTACATGCCTGTATCAGTCATCGCAAGTTCGATAGTAACACATGTATTCTTTTCACACACAGAACTATAATTTAGAGGATTCACTTATGCAATTACAGTAAATATGGGTGTAATTGCCAAAACTTTGCAATATGAGGCTCTCACAAGGGTTTATTCCATCATCCGAGTCTCTGCATACACATTAAAATGGCATCCCTCTTTCTTCTGACTTATACTTCTCTCTCTCTCTCTCTCTCTCTCTCTCTGCTCCTCAGACAGACGTGCTGGGTTATTCCACCAGCCTCTTCCATCCAACCGGGAGATGTATTGCTGTCATTCTGTCTGCTCTTTCATCTCTGAAGCCTTAGTGGTCTAGCTCTAGCCCTAAACTGTCTGAACCCTTGTGGTTTTTGATGAGGTCTTTATGGGTGCTGACCATAAAAAGTTCATCAAAGCAATGAGGTGGGAAAAGCGAGTAAGGAGTGTAGAGAGGACAAGAGAGGTGTGGAAGAATGATGGAGAGAGAAGAACATGCAGACAAAGGAACTAAAGCGAGAGAGACAGGTTGTGAGAAAGACTGACAGACCGATAAAATACATAGATACAGATTGATAGAGAGAAAGAGCGAGGCAGAGAGAGCTGAGGGGTAGTATTTTGCCCCCATGGAGGCAGTAAAACAGCAGGTGAGTGCCATCATTAGGCCAGGCAGATGAGGCGAGGCTCTCAGTATGACCATCTCTCTCTCTGCCGCCCAGTCTAGCATACAAAATGGCTGCCGAGGGGCTGCTTAGGGGGAAGGGCAGAGCAGCCAGCCCTTACCAGCCCCATCGCAATCCCTGCCCTCCTCTGGGGCAAAATGTCCCAACGGTGTGCCCATCTATTAGTGTAAACGCTCCTCATGTCTTGGCGAGGGTAATCTGTGTTTACGCTTGGGTGGAGTGTAATTAAGGTAGTTTGAGTGTCAGCTTGTTCTGAGTTTTACGTGCCTAGTTCGTTCAGGGTTTCAGGCGGATACAGCTTTGGAGAGACCCAAGCTGGATTTTAATGATGTATTCTCTTTTTTAACCCTTAAAAGTGTTTTAGGAAGTCACTGCCTGTAGAAATCATTGTTCTGGGGTGAAACTTTTCTTGGGTTTAGACATTTTTGAGCAAGGCACGAAGCTTAAATTTGGATATGTTCATGTCAGAGGAGTCCTATATCACTCTCTAAAGTCTCATGAATGCAGGAATGTTCCTGCATCTCACTGACCCAGCTGTAAAGTTCCTGAAAATTAATATTTAGCTGTCTGTATTACAATACTGTTGCTCTGGCATTTGTAAAAGCCTTCCTAGTAAAATAGAAAGCTAAAGCTTAAACAACTGGTATTTCTGCTCATATATTGTGGTTTGGATGCTCTTTTTAGCAGGGACTTCAGCCCTCACTTCAACCTATATAAATATTAGTGCTGTCAAAATTAGTGCCTTGATGCAGGCGATTAATTGTTTCAGTTGAACGCGTTAAAAATATTTAATGCAGTTAACGCATGCATTTATTTACATTTATTTAGACGCATAACGTCTTTACGACCACATCAAATGGGAGACTTTTTTTAAAATAAATGTATTAAATATATATTCTACTGTTCAAAAGTTTGAGGTCAGTAAGATTTTTTTTTTATTTTTTTTTTTGAAAGAAATTAATACTTTCATTCAGCAAGGATGCATTACATTGATCAAAAATGACAGTAAAGGCATTTGAATTAATACAGAAAATTTCAATTTGAAATAAATACTGTTCTTTTCAACTTTCTATTCAGATGAGGCGAGGCTCTCAGTATGACCATCTCTCTCTCTGCCGCCCAGTCTAGCATACAAAATGGCTGCCGAGGGGCTGCTTAGGGGGAAGGGCAGAGCAGCCAGCCCTTACCAGCCCCATCGCAATCCCTGCCCTCCTCTGGGGCAAAATGTCCCAACGGTGTGCCCATCTATTAGTGTAAACGCTCCTCATGTCTTGGCGAGGGTAATCTGTGTTTACGCTTGGGTGGAGTGTAATTAAGGTAGTTTGAGTGTCAGCTTGTTCTGAGTTTTACGTGCCTAGTTCGTTCAGGGTTTCAGGCGGATACAGCTTTGGAGAGACCCAAGCTGGATTTTAATGATGTATTCTCTTTTTTAACCCTTAAAAGTGTTTTAGGAAGTCACTGCCTGTAGAAATCATTGTTCTGGGGTGAAACTTTTCTTGGGTTTAGACATTTTTGAGCAAGGCACGAAGCTTAAATTTGGATATGTTCATGTCAGAGGAGTCCTATATCACTCTCTAAAGTCTCATGAATGCAGGAATGTTCCTGCATCTCACTGACCCAGCTGTAAAGTTCCTGAAAATTAATATTTAGCTGTCTGTATTACAATACTGTTGCTCTGGCATTTGTAAAAGCCTTCCTAGTAAAATAGAAAGCTAAAGCTTAAACAACTGGTATTTCTGCTCATATATTGTGGTTTGGATGCTCTTTTTAGCAGGGACTTCAGCCCTCACTTCAACCTATATAAATATTAGTGCTGTCAAAATTAGTGCCTTGATGCAGGCGATTAATTGTTTCAGTTGAACGCGTTAAAAATATTTAATGCAGTTAACGCATGCATTTATTTACATTTATTTAGACGCATAACGTCTTTACGACCACATCAAATGGGAGACTTTTTTTAAAATAAATGTATTAAATATATATTCTACTGTTCAAAAGTTTGAGGTCAGTAAGATTTTTTTTTTATTTTTTTTTTTGAAAGAAATTAATACTTTCATTCAGCAAGGATGCATTACATTGATCAAAAATGACAGTAAAGGCATTTGAATTAATACAGAAAATTTCAATTTGAAATAAATACTGTTCTTTTCAACTTTCTATTCATCATAGAATCCTGAAAAAATGCAACATTGATAAAAAATAATAAGAAATAATAAGTTTCTTGAGCAGCAAATCAGCATATTAGAAGGATTTTTGAATGATCATGTGACACTGAAAACTGGAGGAATGGCTGCTGAGAATTCAGCTTTGCCATCAATATTTAACAAACTGCATTTTAGAATATATCAAAATATAAAACCATTTTTAAAAACGTAATAATATTCAAAATGTTACTGTTTTTACTCTATTTTTAAATCAAATAAATTCATGCATATACAACTCTTTTTAAGATTCAGATTTTATGTTTGAAATGTGATGTGTGTTTCTTTGGTAGATCCGAGTTGTGATTTAACCTTGAAGTGAAAACATACTGACCTGGATTGGAGAAGTCACACGGCTCGTGACATTTGAGCGTTGCTGAGCTAGCACTTTAAGCTCCTAGCCTGCACGCACAGACGCTAATTACTGTACATGCATGTACAGGATGCTGAATTATAGCACATTTAGTCTATACTAAATATTGTGAGGCAGGAAAGCAAACAAACAAACTCCTGTGATGCCACATGATGTGGTTTTCCCTGTAATTCAAAGCGTGCACAGTTAGCGCCTTGGTGCTAACACAGTGTAGCATGTCGTTAGTTAAACGTGCTAATGCACAGCACCCACCACTTTTTTAATCTTCGCACCCGATACCCCTCCACCGCCCCCCTCAGTCCCCCAGGCTGCGAGAGGACACATTAGCGAGATTTATATTTTCCTAAAAAATAGAGTGAGTGGCATTCCGTAATATCCTTTTATGACAATAATCAAGACACAATCATTAAAACCGTAGCGAAACGATGTTGTTCCAGCCCCTGCAGGCAGGGGCTCGACTCAGATGCGCGGCAATGGCTGTGACGGTGGCGGCGGCGGACGTGGAAAGCTGAAGTCTGTCCGCTCGCTCCCCTCGTTCTTGCCATCTCCCAACGGGCAATGCCATCCATGCCATCTCACGTCGCAGTTAATCCAGGCCTTACGATGAGAATCTTACAGCATGCCAGTTTGATTTGCAAGCTGCCCTATCAAAGAATGCTAATTAAATCTTATTTTTGCATATGCCATGTCTCTTTCATGTACATATGCAAATGGAGCCCCGTTGCCTTTCAGCGCCTGGTAATTAAGTTTATGAAGGACAGCTGTAATACATAATTAACAGAAATGTTTGCAAGCCCGCTCTTTCGGCGCCGAGGCGGGAGAGAGCGACGGAAGCGGCTGTGAATGTGTTTGTGTGTGCGTGTTGTGCGCCTCAGATTCCCCTGAAGCCCTAGGATAGCTGACGGTTTGAGTGTGTCAGTCTTCATCACCAGAATGGAAGTCTCTCACTCTCTTTCTCTCTCTCTGGTTTCTCTAGGCTACATGCTCATCATCCTGGCAAGGGATAGGCTGAAGACACACTGAATATTTATAACCTTGTCCTGCTTTGTTAGTGTTGGAAAGTGACTGATGGAGAAGTGAGTGTGTGTGTGAGTCACAAAACAGTATACAAATATTTTATATGGCATGATTTATCAAGACAAGTTAAAAATAATTTTAATAACTTTATTGTGCTTTTCAGTGTAATATTAATTCATCTCAGTCTATGATTTTAGATACATGTTTGTTTATGTTTGTACTGTGTTGGGTCACCACATTAATGTCTTACAGAATGAAATGAGTGAAAGGCAACAAACGTGGCTTTCATCCAAAAACTGCATCTCCTCTATTCCACACTACATCTCATTGGCTACAGCAAATACACATGTGCCATCTCTTTATGAGTTCTTTATGAAAACCAAAACTTTTAAATGCTTTATCAAGGCATGGCTGTCCAAATCAGTTATAAGTTAACCAAATAAACAGTGACAATTAGATTAATAATGCATATTGTTTGTGAATGTTTCGGGGCTGAAGACACACTGAATATTTATAACCTTGTCCTGCTTTGTTAGTGTTGGAAAGTGACTGATGGAGAAGTGAGTGTGTGTGTGAGTCACAAAACAGGGTTTGGAACAGGCTCCCGGGTTATAGCTGATTTAGCGACTCTGATCCATTATGGGCTAACAAGACACCGACCTCTGGTAAACTGAGACCTGTGCGTGTTGACGTTTTTGATCAAGTTGCTGTTATGAAGGATGATCAGTTTGGTCATTTTTCAGTACATCTTTGCCGTTCTGTGAGTGAAACGAGTGCTTGATCCTTTCGAAGTAGCTGACAATGGCCTTCAATGAGCCAAGCCAGCCATTATGATCGCCAGAACAGAGAAATATGAGGCAGATATCAGATTCATGAAGAAACCGGGGCCAAAACGGAATCTCTCGCTGAATGTTCGGATCGTAAGTGCTTTGCTGGCTGTAATTTCTTTTAAAGTGCTAACGCTAAAGTCAGCATAAAGCCATAATCACCATCATCCATATCTCGATATTATAATGTTTTACTTCATCAGTGATGATGATGATTGATTTATTATTCTGATGCTATGTTAATTTAACATTTAGTTTTTCTGGGAGGATGGTAATTTATTGAAAGTAAATTCATGTAATTGTGCTGGAAAACTTGATGAGGCAAAAGAAGGTGTCAGCATGGTTTCCATCACCATGAGAAGAAAAAAAATAATTAAAGAGAGAAACGAATGCACTTCAAAGCATTGCAGAGAACAAACATTTATGAATGTGTATCATTTAGCGAGAGAGAGAGTTAGGATTCACAGGACTTGCATGAATGGAACATCACAAATCAGCTTTGTTGTGTTTTATTTTTGATATTTGTGTCTAACGGGACGTAAACAACTATTCTGTTTATCAAAACAGTCAATGCGAATTTAATTATCAAAACAAGAAAAAGAATAGCTACATTTATTTGTCAGCATTTGGAAATATTGACTGAATTGGAGGCTGCATGAATATACAAAATGCTAGACATTTGTATTTATTTTTCAGCCTTCTAATGAAGTTGTAACGTGGACTATTGTAATATCAAAAGCGCGATCGGCTCGTGGGCGTGATCTAATTAGACATAATGGAGCCAGACAGGCAAGACTTGACATCGCGTTGGTTTCATACTGATTACTTTGTCACATAATATTTGTTTTCGACATGACTTACTTTGTTTAAAAGTAGACATGTCAAGCTTTCTATAGATATATCTCTCATGTATGTGTGTCAAATATTTGCTGAGTTTCAGTTCATTTTAGTGACACGTTTCAAACAGATATGCGCGGAGAATGAGATGGCTGAAAGCACACCCTGTTTATTTTCTTTATTTTACAAAAGCACAATGTTTTGTTGATATTGTGAGTGTACGCAAATAAAAGTAGACCCTTTACAGATTTAAATGCTGTATTACTCATATGTACGATCAAATATGACGGAGCATTTTAAGTTATTTTCGCTGTTATCATTAAAATCGGCAAGTGGTGTCGCCGGCACCACCGTCGACCCCAGGAGGTTAAATATTTTGAACATGGTCTTGATACTGACACTGATACTGTTGAAATACTGTACATGACAAATGTATTGTTATTTGAAATATGTACTGAAAAATGAAGTGGAGTTTATCCATTTTGCACTATGAACAGTTATGCACGTGTCTCATTTTGTTGGAACTGTTTGTTGCACATTTTTAAAGGATTTTTCTCTTCAAAAATGAAAATTCTGTCATAATTTACACACCTTTATATTGTTTGGAGAGATTTAACAAATCAAAAAAATTATGATCTGTTCCTTGGACGGTTACATGACTTTAGAAGACTTTAAATACAGTGCATTAACCGTTTCTACTATACTGAAAAAATATTGTAAATAAAAGATTACTGGACTACGTTTTACAAGAAAATACTATTTCAGTCTTTGTACTTGCCGTTTCTTCTTAATTATTTTTGACTAGCATTACTAGCAATTTCTGAGTAAATGCTTGAGTAAATACAGTACTATAGCATTTTTTTTCAATGTATATTTTTCTTGTGGTCATTTTGAATAGCCTACTATAAATATTTATACCAAACATCTCTTTTGTTTTGTTAGTTTCATTATATCCATGAATAAATATTTAGCTTTGTTTTTGAGTTATGTCTGTGAAATAATCAGTACTTAATAATTCTTTTCAAAACACCTTTTATGGTGTTATTTGAATTAAATTTTCAGGGTCAGTCAGTTTTTGCCTGCAGAACCCCACCCCAAAACGGCATATAAAACAAACCGAATCGTGATTGGTCGCCTTCCATGTCTTTTACAAGTCTGGCTCTGCGAGACTACAGGAGAGATGGGCTGGCCTCCTCCTCACCGCAGACCTCAATCGATGCGTCCAGTGGCAGGGACGGCTCCGCGCCTCTTTACGGCCTGCTCCCAGGGCACTTTTTAAGCCACCACCACGGGCAGCAGCTTTCAGCGGTTCCACACCAAAACCACTATTTACTATAATGAAATCAGAGAGGGACTCTATGGATCGTCTGGACCTTCCTGCCTCGTCTGATTCAGTAGTCTCCTGCTCTCCTTTCTTTATCTTCTATCTCTCAGGCCACATTCGCAACCAATAGCGTCCCATCAAAGTAAATTCGCTTTGATCCGTGATTAAAGGGGCACGTGTAGCGAGCTGCCGGGCCTCCGCCGGCTCCATTCATGAAACGCAGTGTGTCGCTTTGACTGACAGCTCTCCTGCCAGGAGCTTCTGATCGGCGTCTGATGAGACAGGACGTTGATTGACAGGTTGCGAGGTTGCTCCTTGTGTGACTGCCTATAACGTTTCACTTCCTTGTTCCCCTTCTCTCTCTCTGCCTTTCTTTCTCACTTCCTGTCTCTCTGCTGTCAGAAACGTCATTCGGCTGTCAGCTTGGCTTTTCCTGGCAGTAAATGGAGTTGTGAACGTCTTTTTCTGAGGGTGGCTCAGTGAAAGCAACATTAAATACGGACAAATCTACAAACAAACTGCTGCAAGGAATCGGCTGTTTTCCTTCCCTCTCTCTCTTTTCTTCCTGAGCCTTTCAAAATGAATGTTTTTAAGAAAAGTGTCATGCTGAATGTGACAATTGACTCAGAGTAATAATAAAAGGCACCATATGGTCTATGTTTGATAAACATGCATTATTAAGTTGATTGCCTGTGTCAGACATTAATTTACATTTGTTGTATTAAAAAAGGAATTACCCTTGGTTAGATCAAAGCTGTGAGATTAACTGAGGTGCTGTATAATTGTGCTCTGATTTCGCTTGGTTAAGGAGATCGGAGCTGTGATCCAGGTGTAAAAGTGACTCATAAAAGCCTGTTTACACCAAATCTGACATTTTAGCTTTAAAACATGTGCTACGAGTTTTTCGATTGAAGCAGTGCCTCTTAATAAACTCATAATTATTGTGAAACAGTGAATGCTATGACATTTTGTGTTTTTCAGATAATGAAAAGCTTATTCAGAAATGTTTAATTTATTTAGCCAATAAAGTGAAGGTAACATTTTATACTTTTTCATCATCTAGTTGCATTAAACTTAATAGGTGTGAAAAATTATGTTTAGTCTTTAAAGTCCTGCTGTAGCTCTCAAATCTCATTCATGCTTACAAACATGTGAAGATGTTTGGCACCTGGTTTGCTTTACAGCTATCATACGGTTCTAGAAGTCTTGTAATATAGTGCACAAGTCATGTATTAATTTTATTAATAATTATTATATTAATACTTCATTTGATTTTCTGTCCTTTTTGGGGTATCCAAAGTCAGTATATAATTTTGTTGCATATAAAAGTGTGAATATCCTTCAGAAACATCTAATTTTGTTTACACAGTTAAGAAAGTACTACAGATTTGGAATGGTATCAAATAAAGTGATAAATGATAGATATTTCATTTTAGGATTAGTTCTTTCTTTATCAGAATATTAACAATTAATTCAGTAATTCTAATGTTTTCACTCAACTTTTGGTTGAGTCAGGGTCCACATTGTGTATATCGTTCAAAAGTTTGGGGGCAGTAAGATTTTTTTAAATGTTTTTGAAAGAACTCTATATGTTTACCAAGGCTGCATGCATTTGATCAAAAAATACAGTAAATAATTACTAATAAATAATTAATAATTAATACAGTAGTAATTTTGTGAAATATTATTGCAATTTAAAACAAATGATTTCTATCTGAATATATTTTATAATGTAATTTATTCCTGTGATGTCAAAGCTGAATTTTCAGCAGCCATAATTGATCCTACAGAAATCATTGTAATATACCGATGTCTAATGCTCTTAATATTTTTGTGGGAACTGTGATAGTTTTTTCTCAGGATTCTTTTATGAATAGAAAGTTCAAAAGAACAGCTTATTATAAGTAGAAATATTTTGTAACATTATAAATGACTTTTTTGTTACATTTGATTAAATTTATGTATCTTTGCTGAATAAAAAAAAAATAAAAAATACTGACCCCAAACATTTAGTTTTACATTTAATAAGGAACATAGCCTTAAGAATGACCTCAGACATTAGAAGATGTGTATTTGTAACATGCATATTAAAAAAAAACATACTGTAGGATATTTATTACAAGTGAAACAAATGATTGCTGGGAATATCATATGAAAAGATGAATGGTTTTGCAAGTGTGGTAACATGCGTATGTGTGCGTGTGTCAGGCTTTTCGGAAACCAGACACTGGGCACCACATGGCTTCCCCGACAGTCATCAGAGTTAGATGAGGCCAATTCATCACCAGTCTCCATGAGTGAGTGTGTGTGTGTGTGTGTGTTTGGATATGTGGTACATCATTACGAAAGTGATGGAATAAGCCTCTAGCACACAACAAACATCCTAGCACCCAATCCAATCTGAACCCTTTCCTCTGGACCAGTCTGGAACAAACTTGCTGGATTTCAGTCAAATAATGCCATTATGCAGGAAAATGTCATATATTTTCTCTCGTTTCCCTCAAATGCAGGAAAATGTTCTGGAAAAGTCATTTTCCCAAGAGCTGTAACCGTCAGCTAATGATGCTGTCGTTGAAAGCCTCTCTCTGTCTCTCTTATTCATCTGCTCGTGAACACGCTCGTACACACAAATATGGCACGGAGCCATACTGTCTGTGTTAGGATGTGTTAACATGATTTGGTGAAAACAAGTACACAAGCAGCAAGCAATGGAGCAAACATTGATTGACATTGAACTGCTCTCTTATTTACAGCTGGGGTTTCTCATCCTCGGCTGACAGATTAGAAAGTGCTGTCTGTAAGTTGGATACAGGCCTTTTTCTCCCCCGTCTAATTCTATTTCAACTGTAAAACATGGTGTCATCATTTTCTGACAGTCCTCGAGACAGAATTTATCTCATCATTAATTAAAGCTCGTATTTCTTACACGCCGGCTCTTAATTAGTGAGAGGTCATTGGGGAGGGCTTATTAAGTGGAACAAATTCAACCAACGTTAAGAGAAGAGTTCTCTCTCTTTCTCTTTTCACTCTTTCACACATACACGCACATGAAAGATAAAAATAGGGGGATTTAGTAAGAGTGAATTGCGCCCACTGACGGCATGCACAATCTGTGCATTAGTGGTGGGGATTTTTTGCGACTCTTTCTACAAGTTACATTACTATGCCAGTAGGTGGCGATAAGGGATTGTCTTAATGCATGAGTCACTGATTTGTTAATTTAACTAATTCGTTAAAAAACAATGATTTATTCAAGAATTGAACATGTGACTTTTTGAGTGAGCGAGTCAGTTCAGTCAATTCATTCAAAACATGGAATCGTTCAGGAGTGAAACTAGTCAGTGCATTTAAGAGTAAGTAATTGAAGACTTCCTATGAGACATTAAATTTGCTCAACCGATTCACTTGAAACACTTAATTCAGGAACAAAACAAGTGACCGTCTGTATGAGTGAGTCATTGCATCACTCACTGTCTGATTCTTTCTGAAACAATGATTCTTTCAGGAACTAGACCAGTGATCCTCAAATCTGGCTTGCGAAATCCACTTTTCTGCAGAGTTTAGCTCTAACCCTAATCAAACACACCTGAGTTTGCTAATCAATGTCTTCAGGATCATTAGAAAATCACAGGTAGGTTTGTTTGATTAGGGTTGGAGCTTAACTCTGCAGGAAAGTGGATCTCGCGAGCCAGATTTGAGGATCACTGAACTAGACGAATGACTACTTTTGAGCCATTTAATTCACTCAACAGATTCAGTCAAAACACTGATTAATTCAAGAATGAAACCAGAGTTCAAAACACTTCATTTTGGAACAAAACAAGTGACCATGGCTTCATCCAAAATCGCATACTTCCCTACTACATAGGATTTAGGCGAAAAACAGTATGCGACAAAAAATATGTCCGAATTCACAGTGCTCATCAAAGTATAGGCATGAGTTCTGGCATGATGCTGAAGTGTGCATACTGTGCAAACTTTACTATCCCAAGAGGCCATGGGAGATACTTTATGAATGGCAGTGATGCGATGTAAACAGAGCTGGGTAGTAACTGATTACATGTAATCTGGATTATGTAATCAGATTCCAAAAATTAAGTACTTGTTACATTTTAAAATACTCGTAATCAGACTACAGTTACTTAATTACATGATTACATATTATTTACACAACAGCAATAAATTGTTCATAATTTATTGATTCTCCTCTATTCCTCCCTTTCATCTTTTAAATGTTCCTTTCTAAAATAGCCTACTGCTTCTATACTTTCAGAAAGTCTTCCAGTTTTGTGGACATTCACACAAAGACCTGTCATTAGTCAGGTGGCTACACAGCATTTGACCACTGGATTTACAAAAATAATTTCAGGTTTAAGAAGTGTTTCAACATTGCGTCAACTACTGATGAACACATACATTTTTATTTAAATTATCACTCTGTAGGCTATTTAACCATGTTTTTCTATGTCTTTAGAAGGCTTTTGTCTTTCAAACACATAAAATGCACAAACTCAAGAATTCACAAACTTTTTTCTCACCTGATCCTCTTTCACCTAATATATTTACTTAAAGTACCCTACCATTGAGCCATCTAATTCACTCAACCGAATTGGTCAAAAACAACAAGTGACTCTTTCGTGAACGAGTCATGGAATCATCCACCCAACTGATTCTTTCAGAAACACTGATTCATTCGGAGCCAAACCCCATGACTGAGTGTTTCTCGGAGGCAATAAATTGTTTATCTCTTTGCCTATGGTCTTGTCTGAAACTATTTTGGTTGGCGAAGCATCAGTAGACAACTAACTGAAAATGTTTCGTCTAAAATGTAAGCTACTCATGGCTGTTTTCTTGTTTATTGAGGTATTTACATTTGCAGTCCTGCTGCTGCCTCGTGCAAAACAGCGTTCTTGCTAATGTGATATTGCTTAATTATATCGCCTTTCTCTGTCATTTTATCGCCTTTTGATGAATAACCAAGGTTTTGATCAATCGAAAACAAATTTGAAAGTGTTTGCACTGAAATTAATGACACTAACTTACACTCTAGCACTATGCCAGTGCATTAGTATCTATCTAAACCAGACTTTTTAAGTCAATTATTCGCACAAAAGTGTCACAACTGGTGATTTTGACTCGCTATGTGCGTTGCGTTCGCTTGGTCGCTATGATTGATAACTACAGCAGCGTGAAGTGTATACTGGGAGGGCTTGAGCAGAGACTGGGGACTTGGGGCACCGATCGGAAACATATGCTGTTAGGAGAGGAGACAGATTACAGAAGAGGCCATGTCACAGATGCTGGTTTATCATGCCATCCTTTCTCTTTTTTTCTCTCTCGATTCTCGTTCCCCCCTTCACCTGGTATTTTTAGTCGAACCACTGACGTTTTTGTCAGAAAGACGCTGGAAAGAAATGATTACATAGGAGGGAGTCTCCACGCGTTCGATGGGAGGAGAGAGAGAGAGAGAGACTCGTCCCCGGTGATTCGGGTGACACTGTTTTGCATTATCATAATTCAAAAAGACAGAATGGGTTTGGCTTGTCGTGAAGACAACAGCTGTTTTGCTCCGCTGTGACATTTGTTGCCAAATTTCATTGCGCGGCTTTGGAGGGGCGCTGCGCGTGTTCACCGCTGACCTGCCGCTGGGCTTGGCACACTCCGGCCCGCACCGAGGAGGAAACGCTGTGAAAGCCAGCAGGTGACAGCTTGTCAGTGAGAGAGAGAGAGAGAGAGAGAGAGAGAGAGAGAGTTGGAAAGAGAGAGATGGAAACACCACTCTTCTCCATTGTGACACATCTGGTACACAGGATCATATTCGCGCACTCCTCCCCTCAAAGAAAAAAAGAGCGCGAGTGAGAAAGTGCAGTGTCTCTAACTGTGTAATGATGGGGGAAAGTTTGTGCTTGATTGACAGCGTCGGCCTTGTCTTAATTGGACATAATTTGGTGCAATTTTGAGAGGTCCCTTCGACTGACCAAATAATAACAGAGGAATGGACTCTGCGCTGTTTTCATAAGTAATAGTCAAAAGACCCCCACACATCATTAGTTCCATTTTCACATTAGAAAAATAAGCCTTTTGAACTAATACACCCTTCAAAACACCCAGAATGAATGCGGTGGGTACAAACTACATGGCATCTCAAAGATACAAAATGTCACCATGCTCTAAGATCAAAAACATAAGAAGTTTGGAGGGAATTGACTATTTTTTTTTAATATAGGGTGTCCATAATTTTTTATTTAAATGTTAAAATGTGTAAATAAACATATAACAAGCAAACACACATAATCTTATTTTATGATTTTGAAAGGTGACTCTCGTGCGAACCTAGGTTGCATTTTTAACCAAATGATCAAAACTACAGTAAATAGAGTAGTATTGGTTTAAAGATTTCTTTTAATAATTTTCTTTTTTAATATATTTATGTAATGGCAAAGCTGAATTTTCAGCTCAGTATTTTTCAGCTTTTTTCAGGATTCTTTGATGAATAGAAAGTTCAAAAGAACAGCATTTATTTGAAATTAAGCTCTCAGTGAATAAAAAAAGCAGTTAGAAAAGCTGCATTTATAATAATTAAATCACATTTTAATTTAATAAACAAAATACTGGTTAAAATCATTTCAGCATCAACTTTCCAAAGAAAAAAAAGTAGAATTAACACAAATTTCCCTTGTATGTGTTATATTTAATGATGTGATTTTTTTTTGTTATACTTTGACTTGATCTTTGCTTGTTTTTGCACAGATGAATGATATCACTTGTGTTGCGTTTGTTTGTACAGCAAATGTGAGGACAGATGAGCAGCAGCGAGAAGCTCTAGGGGTTGACGGTGACATCGGCAGTGTTCAGGTCAGCGTCCTCTCTGGACACACACACACCTGTCAAGCAAGATGGCACAAATCACATGTGACATAAGAGAAAACAGGGCAGAATGTCCAAGGCCAAGAGCGTGACACACTGCAGCCCGTGGAGCGCCGGACATGTGATTTGTACCGTACACATATTTAATTATGAAGTAACACTGTTATGATTATGACATCAGCATCCGATTTGCTTTTGCTCAGAATAAAACAACTTTTTGTTTAGTAAACTTTTACACGTGCACACAAGACGATTGACTTTCCGTTTGATGTTTTTGCTGTCGCCGCATGCATTAAATGGCACGATATAGTGGTTTATTTGAAAAACGTTGACTTGAAAAGACGAAGAAAAAACAGGGCAGCGTAAACATCGTATGGGGAAACACACTGCTGGCCCGGAGCTCCTGAAGGAGTTGATTTCAGCTTCACTTCTAAAAGTCTCTTTTAAAGCTTAATGGCCTTGATTACAAAGGATCATATTCGCGCACTCCTCCCCTCAAAGAAAAAAAGAGCGCGAGTGAGAAAGTGCAGTGTCTCTAACTGTGTAATGATGGGGGAAAGTTTGTGCTTGATTGACAGCGTCGGCCTTGTCTTAATTGGACATAATTTGGTGCAATTTTGAGAGGTCCCTTCGACTGACCAAATAATAACAGAGGAATGGACTCTGCGCTGTTTTCATAAGTAATAGTCAAAAGACCCCCACACATCATTAGTTCCATTTTCACATTAGAAAAATAAGCCTTTTGAACTAATACACCCTTCAAAACACCCAGAATGAATGCGGTGGGTACAAACTACATGGCATCTCAAAGATACAAAATGTCACCATGCTCTAAGATCAAAAACATAAGAAGTTTGGAGGGAATTGACTATTTTTTTTTAATATAGGGTGTCCATAATTTTTTATTTAAATGTTAAAATGTGTAAATAAACATATAACAAGCAAACACACATAATCTTATTTTATGATTTTGAAAGGTGACTCTCGTGCGAACCTAGGTTGCATTTTTAACCAAATGATCAAAACTACAGTAAATAGAGTAGTATTGGTTTAAAGATTTCTTTTAATAATTTTCTTTTTTAATATATTTATGTAATGGCAAAGCTGAATTTTCAGCTCAGTATTTTTCAGCTTTTTTCAGGATTCTTTGATGAATAGAAAGTTCAAAAGAACAGCATTTATTTGAAATTAAGCTCTCAGTGAATAAAAAAAGCAGTTAGAAAAGCTGCATTTATAATAATTAAATCACATTTTAATTTAATAAACAAAATACTGGTTAAAATCATTTCAGCATCAACTTTCCAAAGAAAAAAAAGTAGAATTAACACAAATTTCCCTTGTATGTGTTATATTTAATGATGTGATTTTTTTTTGTTATACTTTGACTTGATCTTTGCTTGTTTTTGCACAGATGAATGATATCACTTGTGTTGCGTTTGTTTGTACAGCAAATGTGAGGACAGATGAGCAGCAGCGAGAAGCTCTAGGGGGTGACGGTGACATCGGCAGTGTTCAGGTCAGCGTCCTCTCTGGACACACACACCTGTCAAGCAAGATGGCACAAATCACATGTGACATAAGAGAAAACAGGGCAGAATGTCCAAGGCCAAGAGCGTGACACACTGCAGCCCGTGGAGCGCCGGACATGTGATTTGTACCGTACACATATTTAATTATGAAGTAACACTGTTATGATTATGACATCAGCATCCGATTTGCTTTTGCTCAGAATAAAACAACTTTTTGTTTAGTAAACTTTTACACGTGCACACAAGACGATTGACTTTCCGTTTGATGTTTTTGCTGTCGCCGCATGCATTAAATGGCACGATATAGTGGTTTATTTGAAAAACGTTGACTTGAAAAGACGAAGAAAAAACAGGGCAGCGTAAACATCGTATGGGGAAACACACTGCTGGCCCGGAGCTCCTGAAGGAGTTGATTTCAGCTTCACTTCTAAAAGTCTCTTTTAAAGCTTAATGGCCTTGATTACAAGAGTCTAAGCGCTGAAAGAAAGAGAGGCGATCACTCGCTCTCATCAGCTTGTGCTCAAACAACTGCAAACTCTGTGAATATAATTAACTAAATTAAAGCGCTGAGCCCACAAGTTCTTCCCCTGCAAGCCCGGCTCATTTACATGCCGGATGTTTGTAATTTAAAAGAAGAGGCCTTTGGTTTCTCTGTGTGTTTGGGAAAAATATGAAGGCTGGGACTGGGGGATGAAGAAAGAGAGAAGGAGCGAAGAAAATTAGTCAAGTTGCAGAATTTAGGAGCAATAATATGCAAAAAGCTGAGGAGCATGCTTTCATAACAGCCCTGTGGTTATGAGTGAATCGTTAATTATTAATGGGATCTTTCACCCTCTTTGTTTCATCCTATCACGTATTCCAAAAGAAGAACAATCTGAGAAACTTTGAAAGAGCAACGTCTGTATATTTTACAAATAACACAATGAATCCATGCCCCCGATACATATCAAATGTGCGTCGCTGAAATGTCACGCGCTGGTGTGCAGACAGGTGGAAATACTTAAATGAGTAAATGTGCTGTAACTTCAGTGTTTATCACAGTAATCCGAGGTAAGTTGAAGTGTTTTTCCCGAGTACAATGCGGGAAACGCGATGTGTGTGTGTATAAACTATTTGCGGCAGTGTGACATCATTAATAATTCTGCTTTTCTTAAAAATGCAATGTGATCTTTATCAACTCCTTTGTTCTGACATCCACATATGTCTTTTTTCTCTCTCTCTTTACCTTCATTACCTTCATTTTTCTCCTCTTCACATGCTCGGGAGTATTATAATCATCTGTGTTTATTTTCCTAAATATTCTAAATATTTAGCATTCCGAGTGAAGGATTGCCTTAATATCGTTGCTGAAATTAAATGATAATTAAAAATTGTTAGTTTAAAGCAATTGCCCTCCATAAAACTTTAAGATTACTTGAACATTAACCACATTTCATTTTTATGGCTTTACCCGAATGATTACTCAATAATTTTATGTACTTTCCAAAGCGTATGTCAGCGAGAGAGAACGATAACCAAGTTCATCGTCTGTAGTGTAAACACGTGGAGTCAAATTAAGTATGTCTGTTTCAAACTTCTTTGACAACAGCGACGTTAAGGTAACAATTTGAATGTGGCAGCCCAGGCAGTGTGAGGCAGTCTGTCAAAAAATTTCCCTGTGTTGCTCTGCCAACATCGGAGTTTATTTGTAATATTGTTTTTCTTCTCTGATGGAGAAACATAAGAGCAAACAGGGCAGAACGTCCAAGGCCAAGAGCGTGACACACTGCAGCCCGTGGAGTACCAGACATGTGATTTGTACCATGCACATCTTTTATTATGAGGTAACACTGTTATGAGTATGACATCAGCATCCTATTTGCTTTTACTGAGAATAAAACAACTTTTTGTTTTATACAGCAAACTTTTACACATGCACATAAGACGGTCAACTTTCTGTTTGATGTTTACTCTTGCCACATGCATTAAATGGCACGATATAGTGGTTTATTTGAAAAACGTTGACTTGAAAAGACGAAGAAAAAACAGGGCAGCGTAAACATCGTATGGGGAAACACACTGCTGGCCCGGAGCTCCTGAAGGAGTTGATTTCAGCTTCACTTCTAAAAGTCTCTTTTAAAGCTTAATGGCCTTGATTACAAGAGTCTAAGCGCTGAAAGAAAGAGAGGCGATCACTCGCTCTCATCAGCTTGTGCTCAAACAACTGCAAACTCTGTGAATATAATTAACTAAATTAAAGCGCTGAGCCCACAAGTTCTTCCCCTGCAAGCCCGGCTCATTTACATGCCGGATGTTTGTAATTTAAAAGAAGAGGCCTTTGGTTTCTCTGTGTGTTTGGGAAAAATATGAAGGCTGGGACTGGGGGATGAAGAAAGAGAGAAGGAGCGAAGAAAATTAGTCAAGTTGCAGAATTTAGGAGCAATAATATGCAAAAAGCTGAGGAGCATGCTTTCATAACAGCCCTGTGGTTATGAGTGAATCGTTAATTATTAATGGGATCTTTCACCCTCTTTGTTTCATCCTATCACGTATTCCAAAAGAAGAACAATCTGAGAAACTTTGAAAGAGCAACGTCTGTATATTTTACAAATAACACAATGAATCCATGCCCCCGATACATATCAAATGTGCGTCGCTGAAATGTCACGCGCTGGTGTGCAGACAGGTGGAAATACTTAAATGAGTAAATGTGCTGTAACTTCAGTGTTTATCACAGTAATCCGAGGTAAGTTGAAGTGTTTTTCCCGAGTACAATGCGGGAAACGCGATGTGTGTGTGTATAAACTATTTGCGGCAGTGTGACATCATTAATAATTCTGCTTTTCTTAAAAATGCAATGTGATCTTTATCAACTCCTTTGTTCTGACATCCACATATGTCTTTTTTCTCTCTCTCTTTACCTTCATTTTCGGTGTTTTTCTCCTCTTCACATGCTCGGGAGTATTATAATCATCTGTGTTTATTTTCCTAAATATTTCACAGATAAAGCATTCCGAGTGAAGGATTGCCTTAATATCGTTGCTGAAATTAAATGATAATTAAAAATTGTTAGTTTAAAGCAATTGCCCTCCATAAAACTTAGATTACTTGAACATTAACCACATTTCATTTTTATGGCTTTACCCGAATGATTACTCAATAATTTTATGTACTTTCCAAAGCGTATGTCAGCGAGAGAGAACGATAACCAAGTTCATCGTCTGTAGTGTAAACACGTGGAGTCAAATTAAGTATGTCTGTTTCAAACTTCTTTGACAACAGCGACGTTAAGGTAACAATTTGAATGTGGCAGCCCAGGCAGTGTGAGGCAGTCTGTCAAAAAATTTCCCTGTGTTGCTCTGCCAACATCGGAGTTTATTTGTAATATTGTTTTTCTTCTCTGATGGAGAAAGAGGGATGTGTGGCGGAGAAGTTCGGGGGCAAGCTGCGACTCTCCTGCGTTGCCTGTACCACTAGTTTCCTATGTTACTTAGGGGAAAATTCCTTTTCCCAATTCAGCCTGTCAGGACCAATTTGGGTGAACAGTAAGCATGCGCCTCCCGCCCCTCCCGATCGGCAGAGCCACTCATCGCCATGGTGACAGCTTGATTAGATCATCAATCCTGGCCGTGAACAGCGTTCTTCCTGAACACCTGTGCGGCCAGGTCACCCAAGCCTCTTAGCTAGCGTTGTTTACGTGAACCCCACATGCAGCTTCGGCCTGAAGTTACATCAACCTGGAGTGTAAAAAATGACCCGCGTGCATGAGTGAGACAGATAGAATGAAGAGACGGACTCTTTCAGAGCTGCTAATGCAGGAGAAATGTAAACAGTATGTGACTCTTGCGACTTCCTCTTTCTCTCAGTATGCATGCAGCGATAGAAAGTGTTGCGTAGGGTGTGCGTTGTACTACGTAATCTTAAAAGTGTTCTGAATATTATATATAATGTATTATATCAATATAAAATGATATAAATAGCTAAAATGTATTTTATACATATAGAAATATATAATTTTATTATAAATATAAATGAAATGTAAATATGCAAAATCTGCTTTAATATATGTGCTTTTTTTAAATACTTTTTTTAATGTCCCTGAACACTCTTAAAAATAAAGGTGCTTAAAAGTTTCTTCGCAGCGATGCCATAGAAGAACCATTTTTGGTTCCACAAAGAAGCATTCAGTCAAAGATTCTTTAAAGAACCATCTCTTTCTTACCTTTTTATAATCTGAAGAACCTTCTTTCGCCACAAAGAACCTTTTGTGAAACAGAAAGGTTCTTCAGATGTTAAAGGTTCTTTCTGGAACCATTTAGACAAAAAGGTTCTTCTATGGCATCGTGAAGCACCTTTATTTTTAAGAGTGAATATATTTTGGTGTTTCTTGTACTTTTTGTCTTTAGGTTGGAATATTATTATTTTAATTAATTATTGTTTTTTTTGGTCTCAGAAAAGTTTTAACATGCCTTTGTCATTTATTTTTACTACTGCTTATACTTAGTTAGGTTTATTTTTTATTTAATTGTTTTACCAAAACAAAAAGTGAAACAAACATAGCATTATGAAAATGATATTGTTATTGTAATATTATATAATTTTTTTTGCAGAAATTCTCAACAAGAACCAACAAGTTTTAGGGTTTAACATGCTTGAAATATGAGCTGTGATTTATGAAAAAAAGAGAATTAAAGGTAAATATTACTTGTAAATAAATGTTGTAAATTAATATATTTGAGCATCAAAGTTGTTATTTTGTCAAATTATGTTAAAATTGTCAAAGTGTGAAAATAATATTTAAATGTGTGCATTTAGTTATACATAAAATGCTAGATATTAAATTAGCTTTAGGAAGAATCAGCCATTTATTACAAAAAAATATTTGAAACACAATGCTATTAAATACAATACAGTACAATACATAACCTGAGATATGATAGAAATTACATGTTCTTGGTTCAGAAAAAATGACAAAAATGTCAGAATTCTCCATGTGATGAATTATGTTCACTGATAGACGATAGTGTGCGTGTTTTATTAAATGGCAAAAGTGCTCATAGTTAAAGAAACACCCTTATATTTTCCCCCAAATCTTTGAAATTCTTTGAAAGTCATTTGCATAAGCTATCAGACTTTGCAAATATGTTCTAATGTACTAATTAAAATGTAATTAAATGTCCTATTGAGACCCAAGCACACTAGTGAAACACTATCTAAGAGAACGTCGTCGGTGGATTGAGCGCCATTAAATGAGATCTCGATAAACACCACGAACAAAGCGCTGCCCATTTATGCAGCGAGTCATATATCACAGAGGATGAGATTAATTCTCCCCAGGCGATAACTGGGTCTCCTGCCTCCAGTGTGTCTTTAGGGTAGTTAAGAGTTTGGATCGTACAGGAAGCGCTCTGCTACGTTGTCCTAGCATGAGGCTAAATGTGCACAGAACGAGTGGATATTCGACAGCAATTCTCCTGAGTCAGCGAAGTTAACCGGCATCAAACAAATTATGTTGATAATCAGATTTTTTTTTGGCTTTTGAAGACTTTAAAAGACTTGAGAATGTTTTGTTAGAATCAGCGGTTTCTGTTGAACTACCTGGTTGTGTTTAGATAAACTAGCTCAAGTACACATCACTAACTATTAGTAAACGGGGTTTTTGCAGTTCTGTTTATTCACTAAAGAGAAATTTATAAAAGGAGAGGCAAAAATGAGTTTGCTCCACTTACGCATGGTCTCATTCATTATTTTGAACACCTTGCAACACCGGAGGAAAAAAACATCAGGTTTTATGAATTAGCAGTTATGTGTGGGCATGTTTTTATTTTTTCCCTCTGTGATGTCCTACTTTTGAGAGGCTTGTCCTGCTGAGGGTGAGTGGAACAGGAACTCGTTGAAGATTTTGTGCTGACACCGAGACCTTCCCTTGGTACATTCTTGTCTGTCTGTTACATGCTAAGAGGATTCAGTGACATCACGACTTTTTTCTGCATACAGTCGGATAAATCAGACCCATATTTGATTGGTTGTGAAATGCATGTATAATGGGATTATATGAGTGACCACAGTTTCACAGATTCAATATCTAAGACTGGTAAAGGATAGTTAGTGTCATTTATAAACATTATAGGATAATTTATGTAATGTACATTTTATAACAAGTATATACATTTATTATATATTATATGAAATATATTTTATATATCTTTGATTATATATGTATACACATCCACACAATCATGGATATACATACAGTGGGTACGGAAAGTATTCAGACCCCCTTCAATTTTTCACTCTTTGTTATATTGCAGCCATTTGCTAAACACACACGCGTGTAATTATATTTATTATATTTAAATATGTTTATTTATATATAATTTTACAACAGTTTTAATATTCAGTATTTATGTATAATTAATAAATATAATAAATTATACACACAAACAATTCTATTTAATATATTTAAATGAATTATATATTTAAATATCTATATAATTTTACAACAGTGTTAATATTCAGTGTTTATATATAATAAATATAATAAATTATTCAACACAAACACACACACACATATACACACATAATTCTATTTAATATATTTAAATGAATTATATATTTTACAACAGTGTTAATATTCAGTGTTTATATATAATTAATAAATATAATAAATTATTCAACACACACACACACACACACACACACACACACACATATAATAATTCTGTTTAATAAATTTAAATTCAATATATATTTTACAACATTTTTAATTTTCAGTCATGCTGGTAAAACTAAGCAAATATGCATGTTGTTGATGACAGTTTTATTATTAAGAGATTGCGTTTTCGATGCCAGGTTAACATTGTTTTATATATTGTATGTCAAGGCTTGTAGGTGTAAAACAGCATCTGAAATGCAGTAAAGTTGTCTTCTCAAATGAAAGGCACATTTGGCCACTAAAAATGAGTTAGTACTTGCAATTTTTCTTTTAGTTTATTTTCATGCTGATGACAGATTATGTTTTAATGGCTCCGTGCCAATTATAAGACTGTTCATTATCATTAATTTTAGGCCACGTCTACATTCAGCATCTGTATTATAGTAAACAGCGGACAACAACAGTTAATTCACATGATGACGCTCATTTGTTTGTTGGTTATTAATTGCGGCCGGGCAGTTTTTCCTCAACACCAATAAACCAACAATAGTTTTCAAATCACCTGAAAAATGAGTCCAAGGACGAGGCGGCCCGGAGAAAGGCGTGGTGCCCAGCCTGAAAAACGATCAGCCGCATTGACCAAGATGAATGGAGCTCAGATGGGTTTTAATTAGTGCAGCTGGGCTCATTAATTATAAACCCCCAATACAAATATTGTTATATTTGAGGAAATTTGTGATTTATTTTATTTGGTTGGCTGTTAGATGGAGATGAATGGTAGTTCGTCGTAAATGTTGCAGGGACACAAAAGCAGATGAAAGGAGAGAAAAGGGAAGATCAGCCACAGGGCACATTGGTTATTATTCCGCACACAATCAAGTGAAACAAAAGAAACATAACCGCAAATAACTGCCGAAAAGCTGCGGAACAATGTCACGACTGCCTTTAATCTTAAAGGTGAAGTTTGTGCGTGATCCAAAACACCCCTGCAGCTGAAATCTGTTGTGAGTTATAAAGCAATCCAAACTAATAAGACTTTTTAATGGCATATTTGTACAACTGTTGTCTCCCAGAATAACATAAAAATAAGTAAATGAGAGTCAGATTTTTTTTTTTAGAAAGGAACAACATGTACTGTGGCCCCAAAATGTACACAAGTTAGACGTAAAAAAAATATGATGTCTTTTATTATATAACATTTCTTGAAAATGAATGGCACATGATCATAGATATGTATTAGTGGATTTTAAAGAATTTATAAGCAAAAATATATGCAAATGCAGTTTTTAAGAAAAATATTCTCACAAAACATTATACTTTTTAGCTATTTTATGCCTGATGCAGTGATATTCAGACCATAGGCATTCGTAAAATATTTAAGTATGACTTAAGCATCCAAAAGTGTGTTTGTGGCCACTGTTTAACCATATTTACTAAAGATGTGCGGCACATGGTGCCAATATTTGAAAGTGTCTTTCTTTAGAATCTTCCTAACAGTTTGCAACATTTCTTTTTATTTCCCTTCTCTTTCCTCCAGTACTTTTTCCTGCTTTGTCTACTTTGTTCAGCAAACTTCAGTCTTGTTCGTGGCAGCTGCATCAGTTGTGTGTGAGAAATGGAGCTGCGGTGAATCACGGCACTCTGATTCGCCCCAGCCCAGCGTGACTGTGGAGCGCCTGCCGGAATCCAGCGGAATGTGCCAGAACTGAAGCCTGCTCGGCCCAGTCATCCTTAGCAGGGAGACATTAGTTACGATACATTATCTGAATGGCCTGCCATCTTTTCAAAGTAAACCTCATGGATTTTAGCCTGTCTCTTTTTATATTTTTTTCTCAAGTGCACTACTGCACACACACACACACACACACACACATACACACACACACTCAGAGGCACACACATTCGAGTGGACACACGGGAACACCTATAATAGGCTTACACGACCGCGGTTAACTCGCACACCCTGCAATTACAAACATACAAACACACACGCTCACTCTTTATGTGGAGCCACCCCCCTCTCGTTGCTCGCACTCCTTGGGCTATAATAAATTTCTTTGAAACATGACTCTACACATGAGGGGATGGCAATCTAGAGAGCAGAAATTAAAATTTCATTATTTACTGCACTTGTGTTGCAGGGTGCAATTAGTATCTACAGAGCATGGAGCGGGAATATTTAATCCTTTCTTTCTTTCTCTCTCTCTCTTTCCTTTCCACATAGAAAAAAGTGTGACCATGGTAACTGCTGCTATGACTACTGCATTGACCTTAGGACATAGTGGTAAATTGTTTTTTTTCCCTTCCGTTCCGAGTTCTTTTATGTACACTTAAGCAGTGAACTAAAAGGAAAAAGAGAAGGAAAGAAAAATAACATCCGGGCATTGGATTAAATACAATCATTGTCAGCCCACAACCATGCCATTTATCAGTGTACTGTTTTGGACTGTATAATAAGTTTCGTATATTAATACAATTTTTCATGTTACACCACTGGCTGAGATTCATGACCAGCAGGTGATCTCAGGTGATCATTGAATTACGTGACCTGTATTGGGGGAGGGAGAGAGAGATATGGATATGGATAAGGGAAATGGAGGGTGGAGGGTGGAGCCGATGTTCTTTGGCTCATGTGAGCAACCGTTTTAGTTCATGGCATATATTTAAGAAAATGTTATTCAACTTTTCTTCAGAAATCTTTTCATTTTTGCACTTTTCATTTTGGGAATTTTAAACTTGTTCTAAACATGCTAAATTACAAAGTGTTTGTTGCGTGAATTGTAGTGGTCATTTTTATAATATATAAATCCAATGTTTTTTATTTAATTGAGCAAATTAGCCAGTTTAGTTTGTTTTAAATGAGAAATTGAATACCAAATGAAATTTGCTGTTTTTGTATCACAAGTTAGACATGAATTAGAAATATATTTCTATAAACTGTATTTTTCGTCATTTTTATAATAGGAAATTTTTCACAAATAGTTAAATCCTATTTAATTTATTTTTAAATTGAACAAATTAGTCAGTTTATTTTGTTTTAAATTAAAAATGTAATACCAAATGACATATGGTATGTTTTTATTTATATTAACTGTATTTTTTGTTTTTGTTTTTTATAATAGGAAATTGCTCAGAAATAGTTAAATCCAATTTTGTTTTTAATTGAGCAAATTAGCCAGTTTATTTTTGTGCTAAATTAGACATTTAATACCAAACAATTTTTATCATCACAAAATAGGCAGGAACTATATTTTTATGAGCTGTGTTTTTTTTGTGATTTTATTAAAAGAAAATTGTTTATAAATAGTTAGTTTTATTTTTTTAATTGAGATCAAATTTATTTATTTTATATTAAATAAAATTTATGTTTATTTTGTATTAAATTAGAAGTTTAATGCGAAATGTGCTAATTTTAATAACAAATTAGCATTTATTTATTTAACAAATTAGCATTTCAACACAACAGTTTCTGGGAATTAATTAATTAATTAATTAGTGCTTATTTAATTAGAAATGTACTACCATTTTGTTAAATGTGTTATCATAAATGTAACAATTTTTTTTTGTAGGTTTAAAACAAAATATATAAGCAAAAGTTGTTCAATACATTCAGACCTTACTATATTTGTAAATAAATGAAAAAAAAAAAAAAATTCCTTGTTACTTTGCAATAAAAGAATGAATTTCTGTACATATTGCCACCTTACAAACTCGCGTGGACTCTTAAGAAGCGTGTCCTTTTCTACCTTCCTTTTTTCCCCAATTTTTGCTCTGATTTAGCACTTATTTTGTGGCCATAAATTACGTGGCATGTGTTCAAATCCACTTAGAGAGGGAATAACGGCCATGGCCTTATTCTCTGGAAGCCGTTATCCAAATGTTAACTCCTTGAAAATATTTTACTAAACAGTCCCTAATTCATTTACGATCGACGTGACTCCTAGCTCAACCCTTACCCCTGTCTGATCCCTGTGCTGACGGTCTCTGTCTGATCTGAACTCCTCCTCATTCATATCAATCATATACTGACTGTTCTGATCGGCAGAGTCATTGTCAAAAGGTGTTGTCTGTGGTTTTGAAGCTTTCTTAAAGTCAGTCACCACTTTGAGACAGGATGCAGTCTGCTGTGTTGAGTGAAACATCAAGAACTCTTTAACTGCTTCAGGTACAGCTACGCTGAAAGTCTTGTAAGTGTGAATCTGACGTTTCTGTTGTCAGAAGCATCTCTTAGCATCCTTTCTGTAAGAAAATGCTAAAAGGAAACAAAGCAACTAATCTGAAAACAAATGAAACAAAATGAGTTTCCTCTGTTCTCTAAATCACTTGTTTCCCTGTGGCATAATTAAAATCCAGGCCACAACTGTTAATTTCCTTGATGTGCAGGTCTTATTAGCTTCTGTACTGCAAAAACAGCAATAAAAACAACAATAAACTGTATTTTTAGATGATAAACGAGAGGTTTGTACGGCAACAATGTTTCCTCCGTCTCATTTTTCGCCCCCGAGACAAGGCAGGCATTTTGCATAAGTATTAATAAGATGACTGATACCAGACATACAGGATTAAATGATGATATCTGGTCTTATAAAAATCTTACAACTCATCTTGCATGTTGTTTGTGAATAAAAAGAGCGATCGCTAATAATTTAGGGAATTATGGGAAAACATTGCCCTGCAGGACAAACAATTGCTTATTTAACTCATAACACAAGACTGTTAAACTTAATATTTGCCCTAAAAATAGTATTTCCACACTAATTCTTATTTATTCCCGTAGTAGTGTGAGTTTAATGTGTGATTAAAAAAGTTTGAGTCACAGATAAATTGCACATTTGACAAATATGAATAAATGATGTAAATGCACACCTCAGTCAATTTTGCAGCTTATAAAAAGCTATATTATTCTACATAAAGATGGTCCACCCTCATGTTGGTCACCATATTGAGATCACATGACCGGCTGTATATTTCTCACTCGATAACCCTGTTATTTTTGAACACTGTTGATTTTGAAATAAATGACCTAATGCGCCTGGAAACAGTGTTTCATCTGCTGTACAGTAGGCATTAATATAAAGTCCAAGATTGTCACTGTCACTTTAAGATGCTCAATACTTGCTTTAGCAAGTTACTCATTAATTGAGTACCGTGGGCTGTCACATCACCCAGAGCTGGTCTGAGTGAAGAGATGTCGGCAGGCAAGCGAGATGTGATTATATCTCTCACTGCTTTTGTTACCCAGTTTAGCTAATAAGTACTTTTCAAACCACGCTATCATTTTGCGCTCGGTCGGGGAGCGCGTGCCGGCGATGTTAACTCGAGTTCCCACCTCAACACTGTTATTAAAGATCTCACTCAGCTCACCTCAGTCGCTCACATCCCAACTCAACCACCGTATCCGATGGAGGTTTGCTTTGTGTTCTCGAGACTTGCTCATCCTCTACCTGTCTAATCTCACCCCGCTGTGATGTGACAACAGGTCTGAAGGAAGAGTTTGAAGATTTGGGGAAACTTTTTCAAGTGTGAATGTAATCTACAGGGAATGAAATTTAAATGGTTACCAACAAGTGACATAGTTGCGTCCTTTATGTGTTTAATTGTTTATTTTTAAGACGTGATTGTTAAGTGGTTGAAAATGTGGACCTATAATTGATTTACAGTCTAGGTTTATAGTATCAGTCTTTGGAAGGCATGCAGAGTCTGTTTAGAACAAATAAACTACCTATGAGCAAAACTAGATTTTTTTCTTTGTTTTCTACAAATAATAATCAGTGCTTATTAATTTGGCTGGACAGTAATTTAAAATTTGGGACATTTCTGGAAACTTTCAAGTGTGGCTTGGATACACAATGTTAGCTTGAAGTAAAAAGAGTTTACTTGCTACAGATACAGTTGTGTATTTATTAATTTTAATTTTTGTTTTAATTCTGACTGGTTTGATTTTTAATATATTGTCTTTACGTGGTTGGAGATTTAGTGTGGTGTTTGTGGCATCAATATTTGAAAGATATTTTTTTAATTTATGCCACTGTTGTAATTATGGTTAAAATAAAATGTTATTGCTACTTATCTCACAGTGTGACTTTATACATCACAATTGGAATGTAACACTCATAATTGCAATGTTTATTTAATGTGATTGTTTTCTCTTTTTTACAAATGCGACTTTATATCTCACAATGTGACTTTTTTTCTTAACTTGAGCTAGATAACAGCCTTCCTCTGCTTCCTCATAGTCGCTTCGATGATTTTTCTGTTATTTTAATATTAATTATGTAATAGTGTTTATTAATATTTTGATTAATTATCTTTTAATTATCTTTATTTTGTATATTTTCAGTTTTCATTTAAATTTTTAGTTTTTAGTCATTTTATGTGCTTTTTTAAATATTTTGTTTTTAATATTTACAATTTAGCTGTAATTATTTTTTGTTTTTATTTAGTTTTAGTCATTTTTCAATCTACTTGAACTTATTTTATTTCAGTTAGCTGCCAAGGCAACATTTCTCATTTCTAAAGTTTGTATTTAACAGTGTATTTATTTATTTATTGTGTCTAATATTTATACTTCTATTTACATCAGCTTTATTTCAATTAAGAACAACAACAGTAGTTTTAATTAACAATAATACTGCTGTATGGTTGTTCCCAGACTCTGGTACTAATATGGCGCTGCCGATTTTACGTTTTCTGTTTCAGTGCTTTACATGTCAGTCAGATGGCCTGTTCTTGTCTAAGCGGGCGGCTCTTTGACAGAACAAGCAAAGTCGACCAGACGTATTGCAGGTTTGTAATATCTCCATGTATTTGAGGTCGTGAACTCCACTGACTCTCAGATCTTTGTTGAGGCATAAGTTCTTGTTTTACATTAGCTTGATTCAGATATTTGTGAATGAGTTTGAGCTAATATACGTCCTTACATCTGCTGCAGTTAATTTGACTGTAACTTGCGAAGCCCTGGGGATTTTAAGGTTAGAGGAATTTTTTAATTTCGATTAGCATGAGGGTTAAGGTGAGCAGCATCTGGGTTCCACAGCAGATCTCTGGGAGTCCTATCATGCTGTGATACCGCAGTGGAAAATAGCATGAGTCTGTGTCAGGCGCTTTCAAGTAGAGTGACAGCACTGTGCCGTGGTGTGGTCTCTCTCTTCCTGCCTCTCTCTCTTCTGTGTGCGTGTGAGAAGATGTTCTGGGCCTGCAGGGGGGCTGAACTGCCAGCTGCCTCGTCGTGCCTTTTAAATCACACTCTTCACACACTTCACTCTTCTGACAGCTACTGACACACTGCGTATGTCCTCTGTCCTCCCTCGTTCACTCCCTCTCTCCTTCACTTTCTCTCTGTCCCTGTATCGTCCTTCCGACGAAGGGATTCAGGCTCCTGGCTAATCTCAGCTGTGTTTAGAATTCACTTACCACCCTTCACTACAGATTTAAAGGGACAGTTCACCAAAAAAAAGTTATAATTTTCTCACCCTCGTGTCTTTCCAAACTCGTATGATTTTCTTTATTCTTCGGAAAACAATGAATAGACATTATAAGCTCCAAAAAGGACACAAAAGGACCATAAAAGTGGTTCATACATCTTGTGTGCTATATTGAATATCTACAGATTAACTTAATAGGTTTAAATGAGCAACAGACTATAATTTAACTTGCTGTACACTGAATGTCTATCCTAGCTCTCTTTGGTGTGTTAATGAGAGATGCATGGTTTGTGAATGAATTATTCTTGAGTGGATCTTTTTTAATGATTTTGTGACTCGATCAGTCTAATTTCTGAGCCATTTAATTTCAAACTTTTTTTCATTAAAAAGATTGAACTTTTTCATTCACAAACAGGACATTGCTACTTCTATTGCCCAAAAATTCACCAGAAAAATTTTTTTTTTTGTTTTTTTTGGAATGACGTTGGTCGAGTAAATTACAACATGATTTAAATTTTTTTATTAAAACTTTTATTCAGCAAGGGTGCATTAAATTGATCAAAAGTGACAAAGACATTTATAATGTTACAAAAGATTTCTATTTCTAATAAATGCTGTGCCTTTGAAATTTCTATTGATCAAAGAATCCAGAGGGTTCAACAGAAATATTAAGCAGCGGAACTGTTTTAACACTGATAATAAGAAATGTTACTTAAGCACCAAATCAGTATATTAGAATGATTTCTGAAGAAACATGTGACAATGCTGAAAATAGAGCTTTGCCATCAGAATAATAGATTACATTTTAAAGGGGACCCATTATGCAAAAATCAGTTTTATAAGGTGTTTGAACACAGTTGTGTGGCTGCAGTGTGTGAAAACAACCAGCCTGTAATAGTAAAAATCCACCCTTTTTATAATCCCAATAAATCATAAACAGTCTTTCAGAACAAGCGATTCCAGATTTCTCCCTAGGTACACGTCACCATAGGGAAAAAGTCCCGCCAATTTGTGACGCTCTCTGCCTTATTGGCATAGACACAGGCCTGAGTGAGAAGCAGCAGTCCGCCATTACTGGAGATATACAATGTCAGCGCCAAAGAGGCAATACAAGTGTTGTGTTTTGGGATGCACCAATGAACATAGGAGCTCCATAGACTCCCTCTGTCTGAGTCGCTAAGCACAATGTGGTTAAGTTTCTTTTTCGAAGGATCGAAAAAAATCGATAAAGTCATGCCAATCATTTTATACCGGACTGCCTCACAAACGAGGGTCATTTCTATTGGTCGACCGATATATCGCCAAGGCCAATATATAGCCAAGGCCGATATATCGGCCGATATTTGGCATTTTTCAAATATCGGCATTGGCCGATAAATTTTTCTGTTTGGCCGATGCGTTCGAGGCGTGACTTTTATTTTGACGCGCGACAGACTTTTATTTTGACGGCACTGAGAGCAGCTGCGCCTGAACACACAGTGCTCACATTCTTCCTCTTGTTCGCCGTCGTCGTTAACAGTTCTGTCTAATACGGATAGAAGTCTGCCTAGGCATGATCGCGTTCTCTGCGTGACGGTTCTTGAATATTAATGAAAATAAATAAAATTATATCTGCTTTTTATCGGCCATCGGCTACCCTGCTTTCCAAGATATCGGCATCGGCTGTCAAAAAAACAATATTGGTCGACCACTACTCTCAATTACTCTCTCTGATGTCATTATAGACCTGAACATATGCCCTTCTTCTGCAAAACGCAGAAATAAAATTATATCTGCTTTTTATCGGCCATCGGCTACCCTGCTTTCCAAGATATCGGCATCGGCTGTCAAAAACCATGTCGGTCGACCACTAGTCATTTCAACGCTGGATTTTCGCAAAGTCTGATTCTGAAAGAGGGATCAATACCAACGCTTCGTGCGTGAACGTCAGATCCAGACAAAGTAAGCACTTCATATTTTGTTTTCAAATTGCCTTTCTGAAAGAGCTTCTTGGCACTCTGTAAGGCTAATGTTAAAGCTACCATCGTCTCTCCCTGTTTTCACTGATGCTGCCTTCTCGTGTTACCAGAAAGATCGTAAATAGGTGTAAATGTGGTAGTTAAAAAATGCATATGAAAGCAATGTGAGTCGATCACATTTAAGAGTTTTATAGTTTAGAGTTTCTGACAGTTTCAGTGCATGAGATTGTTTGTTGTTGCCGGTGTGCTGGACTCTGAAGCTCCGCCCTCTTCTGAAAAGGGGACTGGGAGCACCTGCTCATTTGCATTTAAAGGGACAAAGACAAAAACGGCACATTTTGGCTCATACCCTAAAAGTGGCAACTTAAACAAGCTATAAAAATGATCTGTGTGGTATTTTGAGCTAAAACTTCACATACACACTCGGGGGACATCAGAGACTTATTTTACACCTTGTAAAAAGGGGCATAATAGGTCCCCTTTAAAAATATATATTACAATAAAAGTTATTTTAAATTGTAGTTTTGTAATTGTTAAATTTACTGTATTTTTGATCAAATAAATGAAGCTTTGTGAGCATAAAAGACCACTTTCAAAACAAAATCTTACGGACTCTTACTGACTTTTGAAGGCTAGGGTAAGTTAAAACGGATATTTGGAAAGCTCAGTTAAGGCCCATTCACACCAAAAACAATTTATAGTAATAACTATATTAACATCCATGCAAACAGAAAATAATATGTTTATTATGTTGTCTGCCGCTTTAAATGCTCGACTTTGTTTGGCTGTCAGTGTTTTTATTGTTCATAAGCTGGAAAGAATTGTTCTGAACGTGATTCAAACAATATTGTTCCTCTGTGCCATTATTGTCAAGCTGTGGTGTGGACTTCCCTGGTGTCGTAGAAATAGAAATGCTATTAAAACTTTATAGTTATAGTTACCATTATAGTGAACTGGATTTTACTGTCACCGAAAGACTCCTAAATGGCAAACACTGCTATTTTTAACATCATGTAAATGATGGTTATATTGTATGAGATGCAGGTTTATGGATTTATTGGTACACTGGGGATGTTCTAATTTACCTTTGCTTTTCATTTAAGGTAGAATTGCCCAGAGGTTAAAATATTGATCAAGCCTTATTAATGTAGTGGAAAAGGATTGAGGATGAATTTTGAAGAAACCCTGGACAGTGGTAAGCATGTAGAAATGGTGATCCCTGGATTTAGAGCTTTGTTTTTAGATTTTCAACCTGTACGTCACATCTCGGCCCTGTCTCTTTCTCAGGATCTCTTCAGATGCCTTGAGTTAACCCAGAGGAAGTCTCTTTGTACGTGGATTTCAATTAATCTTCATGTGAGAAGTAGTAGAGGTTGTTTGTGGATCAAGAAATCACTTTGCTTTTTTAGATATTTGAGTCTCCTTATTGCGAGTAGTGAAGGACATGCAAAGAAAGTGTAGCGTTAAAGGACATTTTTGTGTTCTTGGCTTTTTTTTATCACCTGTCACCTTGCCATCTACAGGGGGGTCATGTTGATGAGCTGTCTCAGCTGACGGTCCCGTGTCTGGGCCTTGAAGTCCAAACCACCAGGGGATGCGGTGGAAGGTTAGCACCTCCGCAGCGAGCTGTGTGTGAAGCTTTTCATTTAGCGTTGGGCTGTGACAAGACCCCTGGCCCAGATAAGCGGAGCTTTGCCTCTTTTACAGGTGAAATCTATTCTCACATTTGCCTCAGGGGCGCGTGGACTGTAACAGAGTTTCTCGGCCCCTCTGGGTCCCACCACAAAGCCAGAGAATAAATGGTGAAAGTGGCTGCAGTGGACAGAAAAATCAATGCCTGTTTATACAGACATGACAGTCCTGGAGCCCCTGCAATCGGCCCGGCCGCCCGCCTGCTCTCCCACGCACTTTTCTATTCTCCTGTTTTATTTCTCTCTCTGTCACACCAAAACTGTCTCCTGTAACCTCTCGGAAAGGTGAGAATAGACCCTCAGGTGGTCCTGCATTTGCTTTCTCAGTTTCTGCTGCCTTGCTGCTATAAATCCTTGTTCTGCTGTAATCCCATTTCATTCGCTCAGTGCTGTCTAAATGTTAAAGTACTTAGACTTATTTTATTCTTTAATATTTAATTGTATATACTATTCACTACTATTCTTTTTTCGAAATAAATTCATACTTTCATTCAGCAAGGATTTATTAGATTGAATAAAATTCAGAGTAAAGACATTTGTAATGCTATAGAAGATTTCTATTTGAAATAAATGGTGCTATTTTGAACTTTCTATTCATCAAAGAATCCTGAAAAATGCATCATGGTTTCCACTAAAAGCATTTTTAAGCATTTTTTTGAGCAACAGATCAGCCTATTAGTGTGATTTATGAAGGATCATGTGACATTGAAGACTGGAGTAATGGCTGCTGAAAATTTAGCTTTGCCATCACAGGAATAAATTAGATTTTAAAATATATTCAAATAAAAATAATAATAAATTAAGTTGTATTGATATTTCACAATATTACTGTTTTTACTGTATTTTTGATCAAATAGATGCAGCCTTGGTGAGCATAAGATGAAAAAAAAAATCTTACTGACTAGGGCTGGACAATAATTCAATATCAATATGTATTGTAATATATTTTTTTCATTAACAGTGATATTATTTTTAAACACATTTCCAATATTTCAATATACATTATAGGGTTGGGCGATGTCTACCAAATTGGCATCGGATGATGTCTACAGTGAAACATCGTGATGGACGATGACATCGGGGGGCGGGGTTAGAAGGTGTGCCCGAAGCATGAATCGCATGCAGAAAGGCATGGAAAGCAAATAACGCGTTCTACGGAGCCACTAAAGGGACATGGTTAGCCGCTTGCTAGCGGTAGACTATTACATTACAGTACATGAAAGTTCACTTACCACATACACAGAGTAAGGAGAGATGACTGATAGGACAATGGCGAATAATTTTCAGATACTGAGCACCACCGACAAATATCTAATCTTGTAAAATGTGTGGTAGGTACTGCCGCTCCATAGTATAGAGTCCGTGTGATCGCGAATCTCGAAATGAAAGTAAAACGAGAGCACGCATTCGAAAGCCCTGCCCTGCATATTAGTAGCGGCTCGCTGATACCCGCAATTTAGTGTAATTACCCAACGATATAATTGCGAGAGAAAGTATTGAAATAATTTTTTTTATCCTCCCATCTCATAGGCTATTTATTCCCTTTAGGGGTTCCGTAGTACACTTAATTTCCTTTCCGAACACGGAATTGGGATGCGGCGGATTGCGGGGGGTATGGGGGGGGATCACGATGCCGGCTCAACATCGTGTTGTCTGTCAGCCATCGGCGATGGACGATGGCATTGTCTATCGGCCCAACCCTAATACATTACCAGTGTTTCCCATACATTGATTTATTTGTTGACTTCATTGAATAAACATGATCACTACACATTTCAAAATCAAAACGTGGCACAGGTGTTTTATATGAATGTGTCTTTGAAAGGGAACTGACTGTCTTCAAAAAAAGTTTCGATGGCATTTTCATTTTATCTGATAAAGTATAGTGTTCATGAGTGCAGTGCGGCTTTGTGTACAGCCGTTACCGAGGAGGCCACTGTTTCTGCTGCTCCAAAAGCGCCTCCTGCTGGCAGATAATTCATTTGCATTTTCAGTAAGACTGTCTTCAGCAACGTTTTTGTTGTTGCTCACTCTTTTTTCTGTTTTCTTCAGTAACTCTGAGCACTTTCCATGTGCTTTATCCTGGCTGAAGCACTTTTGTTTCAATCTATAAGAATAATCAGCCTACGTTATAGTTTAAACCTATTGGTTTAAACTTGCCTCAACACACCTGCCTTTAAGTTTCTAGTATGCCTAGTAAGAGCTTGATTAGCTGGTTCAGGTGTGTTTAATTGGGGTTGGAGCTAAACTCTTCAGGACACCGGCCCTCCAGGACAGAGTTTGGACACCCCTGGTTTAAAGTTAAAGATATTAAAGGGGTCATATGATGCGATTTCAATTTTTCCTTTCTCTTTGGAGTGTTACAAGCTCTTGGTGCATAAAGAAGATCTGTAAAGTTGCAAAGACTAAAGTCTCAAATCCAAAGAGATATTCTTTATAAAAGTTAAGAGTCAGCCACGCCTACCTAAAACAGCTCGTTCTAACACCCCCCCACATATCTACATCACTATGTTGGAAGATTTGCATAATGCCGCACAAATGTTCACGCAAAAAAAGAAGGCGTAACTTTTATTCTCGCTGTAGTATTGTTGTTGCCGCCATGTCGTGAAGACACTGTGTGATTCGTTGTGAAAGCGAAACTACTTTAGAGGAGAAACAATAATGTACAGTATGTGGAAAATAATGTGTTTTTTTAACCTTAAACCGCATAAACACATTTCATTACACCAAATACACAAAATAATGTTCTTTTTAGCAGGATCAAATGACCCCTTTAATATTTGTAAGGTGAGTCTGAGAGTCGTATGTTTATTTGACGGTGATTTCACATTTCTTGTTTGTATGAAGGCTAAATACAAAAAAAGAGTGAATTAATTTATAATTAATTTATAAATATTTCTATTTCCAAAATATTATATAGGTTTTTTTATGAGGAGGTTTAATAGACTTGGAAAATTAATCTTTCAGAAGTTTGTTGGTACAGACATCCATTGTGGGTGTTCTTGGCAGTTTTTTCGGAGGCTTTTTTAATATTGTTCATATCGATATCGAAATTATATTGCATCGACTGAAAGTAAGAAATATATTGTGATATCAGTTTTGGCCATATCATCCTGCCCTGTACTGACCTAAAACTTTTAAATGGAATGGTGTAGTATTTATGCACTATATTTTTGTCATTATGCTATAGAATATTATTTAAATATAGTAAAGTAATCACTTTTTATTATGTTGACAATTTTTTTTCTAAGCACTGTTAGAGTGATATTAGATGTTGATGATAATATTGATGAAAAACCTTTAAAATATTGAAATAAACATTTGAAAGCAAATTTTTTTTTTCTCCTCAAATTTTCAGTGAACCCCCAGAAGACCGCAAGGGGATGGGTTTAAAACCCTCTCAGCTAGAGCCCACAAAATGGAACAATATACCATCCACGATAAACCCAGGAACATTTATTAATAACATAAATAGAGTCAGTTTACATCTGTCTGTAGGCCACAAACTGAAAACAATCAAACGAAATGAAAAGCAAAATTGGAATAAACATTTTCTTACTGTTAAAATGCATAAAATAAGTGATCAATATTCTCGAGCTGCTGTCCTTGATTAATGCAAATCTGAGCAGAGAGAAGATGACTTGTGTATGAAAGAGCTCTAATGCCTCCATGTAATAAATGCTTCCGTAAATCCGTCTGAGCAGTGATGCAATACCAGGCAGACGTGCCATAATTAGGCTTTTTACTTTCATTTGTTTTGTTTTCCATCATTCGCCATCGCTGGACGACCGTTCGGTGGGAAAGAGGGGGTGGAATCTCTTTACAGATCCAGTACAGTGCGCTTGTGTTGTGTACGCTAATAAATACGAAGTGTGTATTTAATGTGTGTGATGTACAGGCATCTGCGTGTGTGTTTAGAGATGGAAGATTTCCTCAATCACAGCGTGTGTAGAGTGTCAACAATGCCTGAACATAAAAAGCAGTGCAGGGTAAAAGGAATCAGCTAGGATTCGTCTCTTCTCCTCTCGAGTGATTAGCTGCTATTACAGTTTCCAGTGGAGGATACAACAGCTGCAGTGACTGAGGCATTACTGTAGTAATGGGAGCATCTGCTTTAACACGACTGTCTTTTCTCTCTCCGCACTAGTTGCCATCACCATGTATCTTCCTCCATTTCTTAGTTCCTGTGATTTTTTTTCTTCTTTGTCAGTACACTATAGCATCCAGTATCTTCATCATCTGTCATCAGTGACGTGCCAAGCTCCTTTTGTCAAAATATAGAACCAGATTATAAATATTCATCAGGCACCCTTATAGATTTTCTACAAATGAAACATATTTACTGTAAATGTGTGCAGGGATTTATCTATTTAGCATATCTTTATTTGATAACAAGAATTCAATAACTTAAATAGTTTTTGTCTATAGATAATGTAAGAAAACCTGAGGTGTCTGAGGATCTTAAAATATTTAGTGGCTGGTTGTGTGTAAATTCTATTCTTAATAAAAGTTATGTAGATTAATGAAATGAGAACTATGTTGGCTTAAATGGATATACATGTATTTATGTATCACACAACAGATTTTGGAGCTGGAAAAGCAGTGTGATGTATGTTACATGTACGCATTTTGGAGATGCTTTTTCCCAAAGCATGTTCCCTGGGAATTTAATTTATTATCATGATGTTGCTAGTACTGTAAAAAAATCCACCTACTTCAACTTAAAACTTAAGATTAGTTGCTGCCTTAAAATGTTAAAGCGGTCATATGATGCGATTTAAATTTTTCCTTTCTCTTTGAAGTGTTACAAGCTCCTGGTGCATAAAGAAGATCTGTAAAGTTGCAAAGACTAAAGTCTCAAATCCAAAGAGATATTCTTTATAAAAGTTAAGAGTCAACCACGCCTACCTAAAACGGCTCGTTCTAACACACCCCCACATATCTACGTCACGATGTGGGAAGATTTGTATAACGCCGCCCAAATGTTCACGCAAAGAAAGAAGGCGTAACTTTTATTGTCGCTGTAGTATTAGAGTAGACTACAATGCCGGCTGTTCTGAATCACAGACTGTAAGTGTTTTCGGGGTGGGGCATAGAGGAGAAACAATAATGTACAGTATGTGTAAAATAAACTGTTTTTTTTTACCTTAAACCGCATAAACATATTTCATTACACCAAATACACAAAATAATGTTCTTTTTAGCAACATCATACGACCCCTTTAAGTATAATTAAATTCGCAGTATGAGTCATTTCTACTTAAAATATATTAAACTGACTTGAAAACTGAGTTGAATCTTGTATGACTTTAAAAATAAATTATTTTGATGAGTTGCTATGACTTCTTGTTTTTTTATTTTTTTATTTACTTTTTTACAGTTGAGCTACTGTGAAAATGACTAGGGCTGTCAATTGATTTTTTTTTTTATTTTACTTATTTTACTAACATCTATCAATATTTTCATTTGTCTATATTTATCAAAATTAGTTTTTTTATCCACACAGCATGTAGCTGTTTTTTTCAGCACCTTATGCTATGAGTGCCAATCTATAAAGATGTCTTTTAGATCATTTATTTCCTTTGTTATTATTATTATTATTTTTTATTATTATTTATTAATTACACTAAATTAATGTTAAATTTACATCCCTAAAAAGTACGTAATGTCTGATATGGCACATTTCCTTTTTGCATATTATTTTGTGTAAAGCACCCACTTTTGTTTCTTATGACTCTGAACATAGTTTTTTTCTTTAACTACAGTGTATTAACAGATAAATCAGAGCACAGTTAGATCAGGTTTGTTTATAATAACCCCAAAGAGGCTGTTTTTAGTCATTTGAGTGTATCTGCATGTGCATTAGTGACAGAGATAAGTTGAGGGCTTGTTTATGTGCATTATGTGTGTGGTATATTTTTGTGCTCTAGAGAGGTTCAGTGTGTGTGTATGTTTGACAGAAAGAGGTTGAGCGCTTGTGGTACGCGTGAGTGTATTTATACATGATGTGCGCGCATGTGTGTTCGTGCACGTAGTGCGTATGGCGTGTGTGTGCACCTGCTGTGAACTGTGAGGGTCATTTGTAACTCATTCTGATTAATGGTAGTTTGAGCTGAATAAATGAATGAGATGCAGAGAACAGTCAGTCTCATGGCGAGCTCGCTGCTCCACTCAGCACCGTGGGATTGCTTCCTGTCCACAGCTCCACAATTGATTTCCTCATTGCTTCAATTTGTCGCTTAATCTACTGAAATGTTGATAAATTTTTCACACTTTGTCAATTAATTTTCTTGAAAAATGAGGCCCAAAATGGCGAGCGCATCAATACAGCCAGGCAGCGATTCTGTGACAAAATTAAGTGATAAAATTAATTGTCCCCCATCTTTTTCCTGTGAAAACAGAACTAATGAGAGTAGCAATTAGAGTCACATGTGCTCTCCTCAGGGGGGTTGGGGGTAAAAGAAAAAAAAAAAACAGGAGGAGAAAGAAACTCATAATAAAAGACTGAAATATGACAGCTGGTGTCTTAAAATGGCTGCCTTCGAAGAGCCGTTTTACCCTTTAAATTGGGCCTCAGTTTTTTTGTGATCAGGTCTTTGGTGTGCAGTGTTACAGAGTACTCCTTTTTAAGCTTGACTTTGATTTAAAACAGTTCTTTTGAGATTATCTACTCAATGGCATCACAGCAGTAGGTGGTGCTGTGATGATCTTTCCCAGCTTATGCAGTCTATCACATTTGAACCTGATTCTGTTGGTTTACACAGTTGAAGTGAGTCAAAATTTCACCTATTTACTTTAATAAAACGTTCCTGGTCTTACTGCGCCCTTTTTAAAGGGATAGTTCAGCCAAAAATGAAAATTCTGTCATGAATTACTCACCCTCATGTAGGGCTGGGCGATATGGCCAAAAAAAATATCACAATAATTTTTACCATATCAGTCGATATCGATAATTATCACGATAAATACGATTTTTGTATGTTTTCAAAAGAATACACCAACGCTGCATTTATTTCAAACATAGAGTAAAAACAGCAATATTGTGAAATATTATTACAATTTAAAATAAAAAATTTCCTATTAATAATTTTAATATACTGTATGTAAAATGTCATTTATTCATGTGTTGGCAAAGCTGAATTTTTAACAGCCATTACTCCAGTCTTCAGTGTCACATGATCCTTCAGAAATCATCCTAATATGCTGATTTGGTGCCCAAGAAGCATTTCTTCTGATTATCAATGTTGAAAACAGTTGTGCTGCTTAATATTTTTGTGGAAACCATGATATACATATATATGTGGAAACCATCTTGTGTAACATTATAAATGTCTTTTCTATCACTTTTGATCAATTAAATGTTTCTGAATAAAATTATTATTTTTTTTTTAAATGCTGTTTACACGGTAATGCATATTTTTAAATATCTCCTATCGGTAGTTGTTGTAACTGCACCTGTTTTCTCTATTGACGGCCATTTAAAAGTTGCTAATATTTTGACAGATTTTATTAATTAATTTTTTTGGTAGTACATATTTCATATTATGTTATATACAGTACACCATTTTAGAGAGCTCTTAAAAGCTTTAAATAAACAGTATTTTCCTTTCTACTACTTTTCACATCAGGATATCTCTTCAACATGTCAAGGTAAGTCGTTAGTGAAGGACTGTGGGCTATAAGCAAGTGACAGGAATACTAACAAATAGCTTTTCCTCCAAGATCTCATTGGAGGCAAACTAAGAATGGAGAAAGACACAATTAACAAATAATATCATAAGCTACTTTTCAACTTTTTTTTCTCATTTAATATCGTGTTTTATTAAAACTAAGGCACGTTAGGAAACTAAAATGCGTTGTGAATGGCATCCTGTTACAAAGTAAACATTGTGCATGCTTTTATTTTGAAAAGGGCATAAAATCGAAAGAGGTTCTGTTGTGTAAATATAGTCATTGTAGAGTAGTTTCTGTTAGAAGGTCTGTAAGTGGCCGTTCTCTCTCAGCCCACCTGGACGACGAAGCAGACAGCAATGGCCGCGCTATCGAACCGCAGCTGAAAAGCCTGCACTCACGTAATTTATTGTCAGTGTTTCCTTCACAGGAATAATTGTGGCGACTGGCCGTAGATCAATAGCGTATAGATTTTCAGACACGGGGTCTTGTAGCGCCTCTGTGTAAATGGGGGGAGTGGAGACAATGTGACCGAACCGTAATGGACGAGTGAAGGAGAGTGGATTAGCACACACGTGCTCATCCTCAAAAGAATGCGGTCAAAAGATTAGATAGACAATTGTGCGTGTGATGGTGTGCCCTGAAACCTCGCACTAAAAATGGCCTCCCTCATCTGTGGCATCAGCTAGTCCTGTGATTGCAGCCGAGGCAAACTAATCCACTAAGGAGTCTTTAACAGGAAATGGATAAGAGGTGTGCACACTGGATTTAAGGGTCCCCGGTGGACTCAAGCAGCCTGGAACAGCCACTTTCCTGAACAGAAACAGCTGCCGTGTGGACTGGCTGCAGGCCTCACAAATCGCAGCGAACGGCAGCACACAACAGCGTATTGTTCTGGGACATGATCACATCAGCCATGACTCAAACAGTGCGTAGTGCAGTTAAGATCTGGAAGCAGAACAGATTGCGTGCAGCTGAGTCGCTTCAAACTATTTATCTGACTGTGTATGAGACTCGTGTATACCCTGATGAAAAGATCAGCATAGACTAGCATATATGGTCACTAGCATATGTTGTGTTTTGGATGCTAGTGTACAACTAGGCTTAAGCAGCAGCATGGTCTTGGTCAAACTTTACCAGATAAGATTTCACATAAGATGTAACTAAAGAATCATCACTTTTTAAGAATGTGTTAGTTATTTTTGTTTAAAATCCAGATAAGATTTCACATAAGATGTAACCAAAGTTACATAGTTTTGTACACATACTTTTTGTAAGTGTAAGATCGTATCATTATTTTGTAAGGATCAAGATTCAATGATATTTTCTAAAATGTTTTTTTAACTGAACTTGACAGTCAGTGATCCCCATATACTTGGGTTTGATGGGAAAAGTAGGTTTTAATTACATTACACCTTTTTTGTTTTTGGAACATTTTGATAATGAGCTCCTTGTGTTCTACAAAGCAGCTGTAGCAACTTTACCATAAAATATATTTAATCTTGGAAATAAATTTATAAATGAATGAGTAAATATTACACACACATACACACACCAGGGCTTAAAGTTCTCTGGCGTGCGGCGTTTGGCTGCGGGAAAAAAAAGATAGTCGTCCTACATTTAAAAACACTTGTTGATATCACGATCGAGTTCATGAGTTCGCCTACCAATGTATGAGAGGAACACAGCTTTCACTCTCAACCAAACTAACATTACTAGCCAATCAGAAGTTTTTGCTTTTATAAACACGAGATGCGCATAATAGTATCCAATTGCAGAGTCGCAGCTGATGAATGGAAAAGAAGCCCGGGTCTTGAGTGTGACACATTGAAAAAGCTGCGAAGCGCAAAGTTCAAAGATTTCCATCTAGCGTCATATTTACATAGAAAAGCTATTAAAAAAGTAGTGGAGCTTTGTAAACAGCTCAGAGTAATCAAGCCATCTCCATAAGAACGATATGATTGCCAGAATGCATTTACCTGTATTTTTGAAAGGGTCCTGTTCACACATGATCTCTTAATGGTAATTTAACAGTAAAGACTGTATGTGTGAAAGGGGCTAAACTCTTCCTCTGCATATGCGGTGAGTTTGGGTTGCTTAACATTCATCTTAAAAAAAAAAAAAAAAAAAGTGTTGTTGTTGAAAGTTGTTGTGAACTTTCTATTCAAAGTTTCTTGAAAAAAATGCATCATAATTTCCATAAAAATATTAAGCAGCACAACTGTTCTTGAACACTAATTCAGCATATTAAAATGATTTCTGAATGATTATGTGACACTAAAGACGGATGTAATGGTTGCTGAAAAAATTAGATTTGCCATCAGAGGAATAAATTCTATTTTAAAATAGAAAGCGGTTTGTTTTAATTTGAAATAATATTTCAAAATATTACTATATTTACTGATCAAATGAATGCAACCTTAGTACGCATAAGAGATTTTTTTTTTGAAAAACCTTAAAAAAATCTTATTGACCCTAAACCTTTTAACGGTAGTTTCTAAGATATAATTCTGTTCGACTTCTGAAAAAAAAAAATTATCTACCTGACTCCAAACATTTTAAATGGGTATGGTGCTTTTATGCCAGCATAAATCAGGTTGGACCATTCCAGATAAATTTTTTAGCAGAGTATCTTGTGTTATCCTAAAATATTCGCTAGTCATCCCCTCTGTTCGCAGTTCTCCTAAAACTATTTTCTGTGTGTGTGTGTGAGTCCTCTGCCACTCGCCTCATTTTCTTTTTCCCCTGAAGGACTCACTGAGCGCTGCCATTCAGCATAGGTGTCTGTTTTAAAAATGAATCCCGGTCCTTCTGCTAAGACTTGTTACCTCAATAATTCAGAGCCTGAGAGAGGTGCATTATGGGCCTGATGTAGATGTGACATGAGTAGGCCCGAGACAGTGACAATAATTGATATGATAATGGGGCTTGAGGAACAGGAACAACAGCAACAAATAATAATTAAAGTATGAATAAATGATGGAGGTAAAACTGTTGGTGCAGAGGAGTAACAGCGCACACAGATGGGACGGGATGTGCCGACGTCTCTCAGCACATGTGCTGGGACTCTGGTGTGTGTGTGTGAACATGAGACTTTTGGAGGGATGACATATGTTGTGCTTCAACATGCGAGTGTTTATGATGTGTTTTTATGTGTTTCACAGCCCTGAAACGTAAACCAGGCTGTGATTGTATGGTATGTGTTATAGTAGGACTGCTTTTGCTGCGAATAATATATCAGACTTCTTTCCTGTCATTGTTAGATGGAAAGTTGTCTGTTGTTGATTGCCGCACAACATAACAAGTAAACATTCTTTAGAAATGAGCAGAAGAAGAAACGTCTTTTGAAATATATTTTTATTAACTTGACCCAACTGTGAGACATGGCTGGTCATGTGATGTCAAAATGGCAGCATCCACAAGAGAGCAAAACCTTTAATATAGAATAAAACCGCTTTAAACCATTTAAAAACGTTATTTTTGATAATATATTCATTATTTATCTGGGAAAGTAACCTCAAGAAGAGAGCTATCATTACTATTTAGTTTAATTTGACTTATATGTTGCTTGAAATTTTTTTTTTGGTTGATGTGAATTGCAAACAATAGAGAAACATGCTTTTTGCCTGCATAATGGTGTAGTTACAATATCTACCAGCGTTGGCTAACTATTAAAAGGCTGAGAGAAAAAAAATCTCTGTTTTGAAGCTTTTATCTAAAGTTAAAGGACGTAATTTTAGATGTGTCAAAAGGACAATTTATTGCTTTATTCTTTGCTTAATTGACCCTTCACAGGGAATTTGATTGACAGGCGATCTGACCAATCATAACGCAGAATCTGCCATTTTTGTCCAACAAACAAACCAGTCAGGAGAGTAGATTAATGTCGGTGAACTTGAACTTGAAAAATGGTGTGTATTGACGTCTTTTTGTGGTTGAAACATGATACCTTCTGAATGATGTTCATTCATGTTTATTTCGTGCTATAACTAGTAAAGATGAAGAGACAATCAGTTCATGTGCCACTTGAACTGAGGTGCTACAGCAATCTATCACGACACATTCAAGAGCCACAAAATGGTATATATGGTTTGAATTTCTCAAAAAATGATGTTTCAAACAAAAAGTAACCTGCTTGTCTGTTGGTGCATTGTCAGTTTTCTCTTTGCTCCACAATGTATGTGTGGCGTAAGAGCGCCATGGCTTGTTGTACATAGCAACAGTAACGAAGGTGGGTGGGTCTTTGTGAAGGGTCAATTGGAAAAAAACATCAAGGCGAGAGCTATCATTATGATTCAGTGTATTCATCATGTTGCTTAAAAATATATATTTAATTTGGCAGAATACATTGGCTACTTTTGAATGGTATTCAATAGAGAAACATGCTTTTTCATGTATAATGGTGTAGTTACAGTTATCTACCAGCAGAGGCTAAGTCTTAAAACTAACTAGTCAAACCTGGAATTTAAAAAAATTACCTAAAATAATTACACTTCTCTTTCTTTTGCAGTTTAAGATCTTAAAATGGCAAGAACTCTGAAGCGTGTCAGGTCAGTTATATGATAAAAGCAGAATAGCAAACTTTTTTTTTTGTTAAATCTGAGTACAGCTCTATAGTGTTCAAAGGCCCTACAGTGCAAGTGTTTTAGCATGTAAGACCCCTTTTGACTGAGCTAATGTAGCATTCAGCCTCAACCTCTCTCTCCCTCCCTCCCCCTCTTCATTGCATAGACAGATGCATGAGATAGTGAGAGAGACGGAGTTAAGGGAAAAAAAAGTTGAGATCTGCATAAAAACTGTTCAAGTGCGTAAAGCAGCCCCATCTGGAAGGCATCGAAACGAGAATCATGTGTTTTGTGTGCTAAGTAGGATTTGGGCTAATACAATGATTTAGGACTGCCATATAAAGTTTAACTACTTCAGGAACATCTGAGATGAATTTTAGCATCAGCACAGATGTGTCCACAGAATACCCTCGGTGTAGTCTTGCAGAGTTAAGGTAGGATCGTTAGCTTTTGTGCGTTTAGCGAAACAGTTGGATCCTAACAAGTTGCCCTGTATGTTTATGTTTCCTTTGATCTTTTCATGGGATTGCGAACTGCTGTGTAGAAGGAATACGGAATGTATACGTCTGACATAAATTTTTTAGTAGGAATAAAAAAAAAGATATGGCGTACTGTAAATTAAAAAAGTGGAATGTTTTTTCAGATAATATTTAATAATAATTGCTTTAGTATGACATTACACTCTAAAAAATGCTGGGTTGTTTCAACCCAATGTTGGGTCAAATATGGACTAA
>NW_015536540.1:233594-241002 GCF_001515605.1 Sinocyclocheilus anshuiensis
AAATGCTGGGTTGTTTCAACCCAATTTTGGGTCAAATATGGACTAACCCAACTGTTGGGTTAAAAAGTTAATTTAAAAATGTAACCAAAATTTAACCCAACAGTTGGGTTAGTCCATATTTGACCCAACATTGGGTTGAAACAACCCAGCATTTTTTAGAGTGTATAAATGACAATATAATAACAATATAAAAGCAGAATTATCTTTATAATATAAAGCTTAATGTGTTCCCCCCTCCCACACATTTTAAATGGGGCTTTATACACGAGGACACATTACCTTATTAAATATTATTTTATATATTATATATTTTACGGTGTAGGTCTATCTATGTTTGGAAGTCCTGGGCATCAAAAAGTTATAAAGACTTAATTTAGAGCAGTGGTTCCCAAACAATTGCCACTGAATCAGGTTACAAGTAGTAAAATATTTTAAAGGGCTGTCAATAGAAAACGTAATCAGTTATTATTAATTTCATGATTATTTGTAGTTATTGCTTTGTTTTTTAATGTTAATTTTTTTTTAAAGAAATAATATTGTAGAAATTGTCAGTTGGTGTGAATGAGATGGATGGATGGATAGAAAGATGGACGGACGGACAGACGGATAGAGACAAACTGAAGGTAGATGGATAGATGGACAGATGGATAGACAGATAGATGGAGGGATGGATGGACAGTCTTTGGTAAGAGGTTGGTTTATCTGGTCATCTTCTCTGTAATCTGGTAATCTGATTTTCGTTCCTAACTAAAGTAGTATCGATGTAAGGGGTACTTGAGTCTTACTGATGGGCCCGTGGGGGTACATAAGCCAAAAAAAGGTGTGGAAATGCTGTTTTAGAGCTTTTGAAGCACAGGACAATCATTGTCGGCCCATCTCAGTTAGTGTATCCCATCGGCCATCTTGCCTGCTACCTCTCTGCAGCGCAACATTAGCACTAGCTCATTGACCCCCACCTGGGGGGCCAGGGCAGGAGTTGATGGCAATGTGTGTGTATGTGTGATCATCCCATAGCCCACCGCTGAGAGGCAGAATCAGGACCACGCCGTTAAAAGACCATCAAAAGCAGCAGTAATTACGCAGGAAATTGGCAGTGAAATTGAAAAACTTTGACCGGTGTGGCACTTCCTCTTCCTGGGATCCCTCTAGTGTGACAATCGCATTTGAAAGCGCTGATAAAGAAACGGCTTGATGACAAAAATCAAGAGGAGACGCGGCAAGGTGCATTGTAGCCCACGCGGCCGGCGTCCTACCCTCTGCTATCCATTATCACCACCTAGCACTTTATAGTGTCTCCATTCTTTGTTGCTAGATAATTTCGGGATATTTAGCAAATTGCCACATTTACAACTTTCAAATTCAATTTCCGAATGGCTAGCTGGAAAATAGATTTAAATGGGCATCATCTAGCATGATATGGTGGTCCGGGATTCATCTGGCTGCACAATGGAGCACGTACACACACACACACACACATACACACGTACTCAGAATTAAAAAGCCAGCCGATGTCAATGTTTACACCCGCTAACATTTTTCTGATCTTAGGGTGGTCCACTCAGGCATAGTTTATGAGCATTACGCCTGTCAGAGGGACACTCGTAGTTGCTAAGTAATTCAGCATGTCAATAATAATGAAGCGATGACATCCTCAGGACTGACCATGGACAAACACGCGCGCAGCCATTGTTCTAATGATCCGACGTCCATTTCCATAATCAGACTGAAGCCCCTCACTGTGTGCCCAGACGCTTGCTGTGATGCTTTTACAGCTGACTGATTGATTGAATATGAAGTAATGAGGGTTTCTCGGCTCTCTCCTGTTCATTTAAAATTCCACATTGGACATCAAATGGAAATTTTATGCAATGAGATGGATTAATGGAATTCACCACGCATTTTTACGTCTTAATGTACAGCAATAATCCCCATAGGTTGTCGTAGGGAGATGGAAAGTTGGATCTGTTTATGGGCCATTTCGGTGCATTACTGTCAGCTTGATGGACATCACACAATATTTTTGCTCCAGTACAATTGAGCTTAAGTTTAGAGCGAGGTCCGGCAGGTCCTGGAGCACAGACAGATCAATCCCTCTCTGAAACGCTGGATTACTGATATCAGACACATTTATCTGCGCTGCGTCTTGAGAGTTTCCTGCCTCCAGCCTTAAAACCTGTTCGGCCCATTCAAATGCTGAATGTTAGTATTTTAGTGTTAAACGAATGGATCGGATCGTTTTTATTGGGAAAGATTTTTTAACCCTCAGAGACCTATGCATTGATATTCATGATGTATATATTTTTTAAAACATGAATTTAGGCAAAATTGGGTATAATTTGGAAAACCTTGCAAAATTGCATCACTATTTTTTGATAGAGTAAGTTAAAGTTTCGAAGTCTCAACACAGTTTAGCACTCAAATGTTTTAAAAAAATAATAATAGTGTATTTCAACCAGTAAGTATAGTTCTGAAAAGTTAAGAAATTCCACAGTTTGATCTTTTAAATACAGTAATAAATATTATCAAAGCATATTTTCAATATAATATAATGTAGTAATTTAGTCATTTTAATGTCTATATGTATATTTCTCTCTCTCTCTCTCACACACACACACACACACACACACACATATATATATATATATATATATATATATAAGTGCAGCCTTTAGCCTCCTTGTTAGTGCGTCCGTCTCCCATGCCGGAGACCCACTCGGAACAAGAACGAGGTGTGGCGGTGAGGACCCGGGAGAGAGGGGTTACACATACATACATTGTGCAAGAACAATGGAAAATTGGTCTGAAATGTATTTACTTTTTAAGCCTTTCCCAATACTAGAAACATAAAAATAAACAAAATATTAGGTATCAAATACGAAATAAAAAGTTTTTCTCACCAAATACATATTAGAGTATCCATATTTAGTGAACATTTGATCTTATTTAATTGCTTTATACAGTACAAACATTGCGATTCTGCTTGACTGTGTCTCTGAGCTCACGTTTAGATGTAAATTTGTGTTTTTGAACACACTTCAATGGCCACGCCACTTCCTGTGCCATTTTTCGTACCAAGGCGGGCGGCATTTTAATAAAAAAAAAAAATCATTAAGATTATTATGTGATTATTGTCTCTAATTGATGTGTCAAGTGGCTAGCGAATGAATGAATAAAAATTATATCAAAGGAAACTGTGAAAACAGCAACAGTCTCGTCCAATCAGCCGGCCCGAACGCCTGGGCCAAAGAGGCTTTTGTTTCTCCACTGATGGTAAATGATATATACAGATCGTGGCAAATAAAATAGCATATTTGAAGCCCAATTAACATTTTGTTAGCCCAAGGCTGTGTGGGGCCCCAGCTGGTTGGACTACGTCCATGTGGGGAAATTTTACATGGGCACCAGACAGCCTGATCATGTGACCAGCATTCTCATTAATCTGCTTGCATTCATTTTAATCTCATTTAAATGGACCAATCAGCAATTAAATCAGCTGAGCCAGAATAATATTGTTGTGATTGTGCAAACAAGGGGTTTCCTGTGACCCGAAATGCTCTTGTCAGTCTAAAGGGGTTGAGAACTAGTGTTTATTTATGTGGTATTGACACTTACAGTGAAGTTTTTTGCCCGCTCTTTCTGCTGAAGTGACTTTTTTTATTTATTAGTGTCTCCTCCTTTTTCTTTCTCCGTCTCCCATCGTATTCCTCCTCATTTTCTTTCATTCCTTTGATATTTTGTGCAGGCTTATGGTACTTATGTTTAAATATGCATGAATTTTGCATGGATAATTAACACGCTTTTCTTCATTTAATGTTTATGAACTGTGTACCCATACTGTGTAATTTCAAACTAGTTGCTAAAGTCGACTCATTTAGAACCATTTACTCAGGGGCGAATGGACATTTTAGTTAAGTTCTGGGAAAGGAATATTCAAGGAGTAATTTTATGCCTTTTTTGAAAAGTTTGGTAAAAAAAAAAGAGAAGAAAATGGTTTGTTTAGAATGTTTTAATCACCGGCTTAGTGACAGAGCCCACTGCTGACCTTGTTGTGACATGCTGGTGAGGCAGAGAGAAATGCAAATGGCCTCCTTGTGTCTTCCTCTCCTCACTTCACTGATTTTTCAAACTCAGAAACACACTTTTTCAATTCTAAATAGCGACTGCAATTCCATCCAAACAAAGAAAAGGGGAAAGCAAATTCAAAGGGGTTTCAAATGTAATTTTTGTTTCTTTTTCTGCTAATCTTCACTGTGTGCTTAAAGAGCAGTCACGGATTGGAAACTTAGCTAAAGCAATTAATATTTGTAGTGCCTTCACCCCGATATGCAACTGACATGCAGCGACTTTTACATTCTCTGTTTATAAAAATGACAGTTATGTTATTTACGGAGTGAAACACTTGTGTAAAACAGTGTCAATGCTCATCGCAAGGACTGGAGACTCGTAATGTGTGTCCTTGTCCTCGCACACACACTTTCACATAGCTATTTAAATGAGGTCATTCCATAGACATCTCTTGTTTTTTTTATATGAAGTTAATTATAAACACTATAAACTAAGTCTAAACTAAACCCCGCTATTAAAAGCAATCGTTATTTTCATTTTTACTACACACACACACACAGACACACACACACACGCACACACATGTATGTGTATATGTGTATATATATATATATATATATATATATATATATATATATATATATATATATATAAACTGCTGTTTCTGTCTTTTTTTTTTTCTTGACAAAGACCATCGTTTATTAAAACGCAGAATGTCTTTATGACCACAACAATCCGTAGACTTTTCAGACGTGTGCTTCAACTTCACTTCAGCGCCAGACGTGAGTCACACGAGCGCGGAAACGGTACTGTGCTCGCAGCGCGTGCTCTTCAATTGCACGTAGTTATGTCATCAGTTAAGTCATGAAGTTACCAAAAAGGCAATTAAAGCTGCCTTAAAACTGTGCATGTATGTATGTATGTATTTGTTATATGAGTCACATTTAAAAACATGTCTCTGAAATGCAGTGGTTTTCCAAACTGTCCTGGAGTAGCCCAGCACTGTCTCCCTCAGCTAACATACTTGACTGTATGACATGACTGTCATACACTGAAGCAGTTCCGGCGGAAGCGAATGCGGAGCGAGAACAAAACAAAACGCCGGTCACGAATTAGAAGTACAAACCGAGGATTTGCTAAGAAAAATGTCGGAGGATTTCGATATAAACCAAGAAGAGACTGGTTTTCCTTTGCTAAAGTAAGGAAACTTTGCTTCCTTTGCTCCTATAAACAAACAATTTAAAATTTAGTGTTTGATAAATTTATTCAATTTCTGTATATTTCCTACTTGCTGAAGGACACAGGTAAATATGACATTTATTATAATGGGTTTATGTGAAGATTGTTTTAAGTTCACTTAAATTAGAAGTTATTTTAAGTAGTCTAATAAATGTTAAAATTGATAGCTTTGTAATGTTGAATGGCTAATCAATGGTTAAATACCTGGGGAAAAAACTATTTCATAGAGACATCAGAGTGATACTGGTCTTCAGTCATAAAAAAACATGCCATTATAGAAATATTAATATTAATGTTAAAGTCTTTATGTTGTTTCTACATTAATTTGAAGATTGAATGTAAAATTATTGAAATGTATACACCCCTGTATAAATCTATACACCCCTCCCCCTCCTCTGACGAAACAACCCAGCGCGGGCTTACTTTAACCCAGCTGTTGATCTCTTCAGGAGAGAGCGAGTCCTCAGCGCCGCCAATTTGGTGGACTTCTTCAGTGAAATTAAGGTTTGTATACGTATTTCATCTATATTTCATATATAAAGTTTTTATTGTGCTGTAAATTATGTTATTTTATGCAAAGCAGCATACAGGGACGAGATGTCAGTCAGCTAAATGCACCACCAACGGTCGCTTCGCATGATGGAAACGCCTTGCCTTGCCTTGCATAACATAAGTGCATGCAAGGCAATTTTTTATTCGTTATGATACTGATTCTAATGAATTTGAATATTAAAATATGTTCTCAAAACTCAGTACTGTTTGTTTATGGACAGGTTATGAAGTCAGTGACGGTGTCTTTCAGCTACGAGTGAAACGCGAGGCGGTGGTCTGAGGTTCGCATGTTTCCCCGCCGAACAGCAGCCAATCACCGGCTCAGATTTCAGCAACACACCGGCACGAGAATTGGTTACGTGCCGGGTACAAAGGATAACAGAGAATGGTTTAATACACTTGAATTAAAATGTTACTTTAAAATGTTATATTTTTATTTCTAAAATGCTTGTTAAATGAGTTTAAATGCGAGCAATATTGAAAACTTGCTGTATAATTCAATTTGTCATATTTTTGTCCATGGGTGTCCACTTATTAATAAATGTTCACCTTTTGACTATTAGTGTTACCTCTAATAATTCTGTCTTCTTTTTAACTTCTAACCTATTTTAGGTTCATTTTAGGTAGTGATCGACCGATATTGATTTTTTATAACCGATACCGATACCAATTATTTGCATGTTTATGTGCCCGATAACCGATATGCAGAACCGTTATTTATTTACTGTTATAAAGTAAATAAATGACTGAGTGAAGTAAGAACATACTTGACTTTGGTTTTTCCTCTTTTCAGTCATCTTTTTTTTTAAGTATTGAAAATTAGCAATCTTTTATGCTAAATTTAATCTTCATATTACAACAATAAAAAACATTTTATTTATAAAAAGCATCAACAGCAGCAACACTAATATTAACGATAAGCAAAATAAATGTAGAATGTCTAATGTTTTCAAATGGAGAAAATAAATAAAGGACAGGAGTCATATCAAATTCATTTTAAACTACAGTTTTAGTAGGTTTATAAGCTGTTTAATAGCTACAGAGTCAAGAATAATTCACTGGATAATGTTAATTCACTGAATAATATTCTCTGGAATATTGGAATATAACAAAAAAAAATCTTATTTTATTGCATTTCTCAACTGGAATGTTATATCAGAATAATTAATAATGTTTTTGTCCTTCTAGATTATGAAATGCGTGCTGACAGTGCGGTTTATCTGTGCAGTTACACAGAACTATACTCAAACTGCGATCGCTCGCGGAGATAATAAATAATTTCCATAGAGTTGTATTTATTTGGATGTTTATTAGCGAAATAATGGTTATATAGTAAATGTTAATACAATTTAGGGTGTTTTAAACAAGTGAATCTTGTTAAAAGTTACATGCGGTGGCTGTGCTGGAGCATTTCCTGAGCATCAACCACATCAACCCAGTGAGTGAACAGCAATATGAAAGCAGCTTCACGAGACTAATGATGAGCAAATATACAACAGAGAGAGAATTAAATTCAGCGCTTTTATTTCCAACATGCGCTCATTCATGGCTG
>NW_015536540.1:241683-242065 GCF_001515605.1 Sinocyclocheilus anshuiensis
TCTCTATTTATTAGAGCCAAGCTGCATAAACTGCATATCAGGCATTTATGTAATGCATCTAATTTGTGCATAAATTGTGTTATGTTATGTTAAATAAATTTTACTAACTACAGCAAATCAAGTACCTGCACGCTGTTGTTGTTGTCTCGTCTCCCCTCAGACGGGCTGCAATGGCGATCCTGCACGCAATTCTCAAAACACCCACAAGATGGCGGCATTTATCGGTGAATCCGATATTACAAAACCGATATCCGATTATGGTAAAATGCTTAAATACCGGGAAAAATATCGGTAAATCGATATATCGGTCGATCTCTAATCATAAACAACAAAGTGCAGATCTACGTGCGATGCAAGTATAAGAGATTTATTCATCTTACAG
>NW_015536540.1:245439-264370 GCF_001515605.1 Sinocyclocheilus anshuiensis
AGTTACGTCTTTATTGGGACAGGACTTGACGGATTATTTTACATGACTCCGTGAGTTGGTCTCTATTTCTTAGAGCCAAGCTGCATAAACTACATATCAGGCATTTATTTAATGCATCTAATTTGTGCATAAATGGCTGTTATGTTAACAACCATGCCATTGTTGTTGTCTCGTCTCCCCTCAGACTTGCTGCAATGGCGATCCTGCGCGCAATTCTCAAAACACCCACAAGATGGCGGCATTTATCGGTGAATCCGATATTACAAAAGCGATATCTGATTATAGTAAAATGCTTAAATATCGGGAAAAATATCGGTTAATCGATATATCGGTCGATCTCTAATTTTAAGCCAGCAATAGTAATTTTCGATCAGTATTTCAGTTAATTAAAACAACCCAGCCTCTAGTAATTTTCTGTGATTTATTATTATTATTATTATCAAACCTATTTCGGGTTTGTTTTTAACCAGCAATGTAGTAATTTTTAATCAGTAGTTCACTTAAAATAACCCAACATGTTGGGTCAAACATTTAACCCAACAAACTGGGTTAAAATAAAATGTGTATATATATATATATATATATATATATATATATTAGTGCTGTCAGTTTAATGCGTTAACAATTAATTAGTTATGAAAAAATAACGCAATTAAAATATTTGAACGCACTGGCCCCGCCCCCAGACCTGTACGTCATCTCACATTACATACAGTTGACTGTTGACAAATATGATGCAGGGTAACAACTCCATAAATGCAGTTATGCCCTAAAAGTCAAGATATTGGGGCAAAAATGCCCCTGTATGAGTTTTTGTCCCATATTTATATCACATCACACGAGTGCTGTTTTTGTTCCGAATATGACAAGTGCAAATGTGATTTTATACAACAGTTCAGTAAATAAGAAGTTAGTATTGTTATATTTTAAACACAATATTAAGAAAAATTATTTCTCAGTTTTGCCAACAAAAATATGCCCTGCATTTCAGCCCGGGCCCAACGGGCCCCGACTGTTTTACTCCCCATGGGCTGGGCTTCGGGCCAATTTTTACGTCATAGTTCAGACACGGGCCAGGCATCGGGCCTGTTTTTGGCTTCTCCTTATTTTTATATTTTAGACATCCAACAATTATGGTGATGAAAAAAAATTGCTGTGCTGGTGGAAACAACACAAGACCGTGCTACAGCGACTGTCAATAGCGGCTCGGACGGTGTTTAGTGTCCCACAGCAGCAGCGTAGCTGGAAGAGATCCGCGTTCAGGCTAAAGCTTGCCGCAAAGCACCGGCAAAAGTAATTACCATTAATGTGTTGGGGGGAAATAGTAAGGAGATATCAGAGGACCTCAGATGATGCCAACCCTGAAACAACATACAGAACTACCACATTTAGGTGACTTGACTTGACTTGACTATATTTGAATTATTTATTCATAAACTAAATGAAGTTGCAGATCCTGACTCGCCATCTCCTCATTGGATGCGCCTTTAGAGAGAAATGCAGTTTTTGTTTTCGATTTGTTTTATTTCGTTAAGCAGTAATTTAAAGCTTTCTATAGATAAATGTATCATGTCTGTGTGGCATGTGTTCGCTGAGTTTCGGTTCATTTTTGTGAAGTGCTCCTGTTCAAGACAGAGATGGCAGAAAGCGCATCTTGTTTGTTTTTTTTATTTTATAAAAGCCCACAACCTTTTGTTGATATTGTGAGTGCACACAAATAAAAGTAGACCCTTTACAGTTCCGAATGATGTATTACTCTTATGAGCAAAAATGACGGCATATTTTAAGTTGTTTCCACTGAAAAAATGCAAGTGATCGCACAGGCGCCTCCATGTGCTGCAAAACGCGCTTTAGCTTCCACTCTCCACACAAACTATTGGATATACGCCTAATAGCACACATTTATCTAGGTTTAATGTTTAAACTAACATTTTTTATATGCTTGAACTGTTTTATATCTATAGATTTTATTTTAGGCAAGTCGTGATGATTTGAGAAGGCAAAATTTATCAAACATAACCTATGATCAACTCACTGTCTGCCACTGGCCTATCGGTCGTTACTTGAAAAAACAAAAACATACATTTAACGAACAAAAAATTCTCCAAACGTTTTTCTAAATTCACTTAATAAAAAAAACAAAATGAAATATAATCACTTTGCCATTACATACAAAACTGAACTATTTTAATAGCTGAAACAGTAGTATTAGCTGCTTTGGGAGAAGGGGAAAAAAGACGGGCTCGGGTCGGACTCGGGCCAGTAATTCTGATAAGCTGTCGGACAAGGGCCGGGCTAGGGCCTGAGCGTCTTGGGCTAGGGCCTAGATTTGAGGCCCTTGCGGGGCTCTAGCATTATCTAATGCAGTGTAAGTATGTGTGTGTGTGTGTGTGTGTGTGTGTGGTCCGTGTGTGTTTTGAGGCCAGTTTCCTGAATTTTTATTCCAAATATCAGTTGAAGTGAACATTTGAAAGTTTTTTTTAAATACTACTTTTGTCTGCGAATGGATGACTTGATTTTTGTGGCACTGATTTTATTAGACTTAGTCAGCGAACACTCAGCTGCTAGTAAAATTCAGGCAGCGGTTGTGCCGTTTTGCTTCAGTTAATCACGGTAGTGTCGCACTGGATATTTTTCTTCTCCCCACTGTGTTTGCGTGTCCTTCAGGAACCGAGTTATTTTGGATATGGTTCCCTTAACTTGCTTCAATTACATCTCCCAGCTCTCAAAGCCATTATCATTCTCTGATTTTAAGCAGGCCTGCGGGAGCACCTGTTTATAAGGCAGTTGCGTCAGGGGAGCCTGTTAACTTTTACAATGAGCCTAGTAACTACTGAACCTTAATGAAGACACAAGTGTGCTCCCACAAACTGATAGTTAATGGAAACACGTGGATTCAAATGATAGTCTGTGGGCCGGAGGGCAGAAACACTGGTAAACTAGTTTAGATTGACGCTGGCAAAAAATGTTATGACAAGGTTAAATGACAGACACTGAAAGAATGTTGGGAGAATTTGTTAAATCAGCGTCTTAAAATGCAACACGATGACCTATAAATGTGTTGAATATTGGGCCGCCGGGACCGTAGCAGCTACAGCATTTTCACATTTTTAAGCATTGCCAGACTGATCTTACATTATTTCCAGAGTTGTTTACGCATTGTTTATGTCTCAGCTCTTTATAAGACTCTTGTGTAATCTATACAATGCTGCTTCACATTTCAAAGTGATGGTTAGAATGATTGCCTGATGAAGAGCCACATGACTCGAAATGTTACTTTTGGTGAGAATGTGCTATAAATATTTTTCTACTTCTGAAGCTATGGTTTCCCTTTGTTTTTGTTTTTTTAATTTATTTTTTAATACTTTATCCTATCTTAATATTCACATACAATAACAACAACAATGGTAATGCTTTATTATTATTATTATTATTAATAAAATAAAAATGTTAATATTAATACCTTTAAATATTAATAAATTATGATGTGTAAATAATTGTTTATAATTGTTAAAATGACTTTCTTTTCTCCCAGCTTAATATTCACAAATATAATAATAATGATAATAGTAATATTAATAATAATAATTTTACTACAACTACTACTACTAATAATATTGCAGAATCTTTACGATGTTGCTTAGCACACTTTAAAGTTGATGTGTATATTTTTTTACTATTTTTTAAAATTATTAATACTTTCTCTTATCCTATCTGAATATTCACAAACAGCACCAATAATAATGATAATAATAATAATAATAATATTATTAATAATAATATTTTTAATGTTAATATTAAATATAAATAAAATACATAATATAAATAATACATTTATTTTAATAATTTATTATTATTATTATTATTATTATTATTATTATTATTATTATTATTATCATCATTTATTTATTTATTAATTGTTAATACTGACAAAAACTTACTTTTAATAAAATGTAATGATTTAAGTGATGTTATTTTGAAGTAGTCCAAAGATGTAAATGGCACTTTTGAAGTAACATTCCTGTCAAGGATCTAGTTACGCTCTCCGTTGCACAACTTTCGGCCAGCTTGCAGACCTGAAACAACAACCCGTGATGAGCGTAGCGAAAACAAAACTAATTCTGCTTTCATCCGTTTGAGCTATAGTTGGGCTGGGAAGCTTTATTGTGGCTGGCAAGGTGATAAGAGAGAGTGATCGTTTATTCTTTGCTTTCTTATGAATTGCCTCTGCTTCATTTATCATAGAGAAGGAGAATACAATACAATACATGCCTAGGGCCAACAGTTGTGTGTTTGTTTGTATCCATGCGTGTTTGTGTTTGTCCCGAGGAGGGTTTGCATCGGTGTGTTTAGATTTGTATGTGTGTGTATGTATCCGTCGGTCCGCTGGGCCACTCTAATAGCAGTTATGCTCGAAGCCACCTCCATTTTTCTCTGTTCCTCTCTTCTTCTGCCATAATTGCAACCCAGGGCACGACTATGATTCAGGTCTGGAGCCTGTCTCTCAGCAGGCTAAACTACAACACCAGATCCCCCGAGACAATCCCTCCTCCTGCAGAGCACAGGTCATCCAGCATATAGCCTGGCAGAAGAACTCTTTCTCTCTGCACTTATGTCTCTATAAATGAGACATCTGTGTATAGAGTTTCTAAAGACAATTAATATAGGCTTGCTTCCTGTAGAACGATGTGCATGTGTGTATGTGTGTGTCACTGCATTTCTAATTCCTTTTACGAAGCCTCTTAGGCTTGCTAGCTTTTCATGGCTGGCAATTAGCGACATCTAACACTCCGGCAATATGGCGGCTCTTAAGCGGAGTCAAAAACCACACTTGAGGCGGGCAGCGTGTTGATTCTCTGTGAGGAAGGAGAAAACAGTACAGTGAGCTAATTAAGCCCTCTTGAATGGAAACCAAGGTGATTTGGTGATCAGCCTTTAATTGTTGATGTTGGAGCCGAGCTCCTTCTTCATCCCAGGCAGTCAAGTGGAAATGGAAGAAGGCTTGATAGAGATGTCACTGTTTGTAACGCAGTAATGAGACAAGGCAGCCCTTGCTAAGGTAACTATTATGATGTCTGTTTTGTTTCACGTTGGGTTGTGCATTGAGGAGATTTCTTTCGTGTTAACTTTATCTCTGGTTTCTGCCAGGTGTGGTGTTGTTTTGGTGAGATGGTAATAAAGTGGCTTTGTCAGTTATGATCATCGTACAGTAATCGTGCTCTTTGATAATTTCAACCGTATGATATGTGATATTTTCTGATCAGTTGTCAGGGTAACAAAATTCAGATTGAAATCAGAGTTTGACTCCTTTGAGTTGGGATTTGAATTTAAATGACAGGAAGAGGAATTTATTAAAATTCAGTTAATCACAGGTAAAATGTTATGGGAAATCAGGTGTTCTTTCATCCTAGTCCACAAAATTTAATTGATTAAATATTATAAAATATATCCCTTAATATTTAACAAAATAACCAAATTCACATTTCTGAATAGTAGTATTTCATCTATCAGGCCAATAAACTTTAAGCCAATATTTATAAATAAAATTTAAAAAATAAAATATTTTTTAATATTTTATTTTACTTCCTTAAATGTAAACAATTATTCTTATTATTCTGTTCTTTACTGTTTGCTACCTCAATTGAAATTTATTTCAAATTTAGAGACTGAATTGGATTTTAAAAGGTAACGTCAATTTTATTCTGCTTGTTGTCTGACTTTAAATGTGATGTGTGTAATGTTTTCATTTTAAAATACTTTCTCATATCCCAACTTTATATTCACAGACAACAACAGCAACAACAACAATAATAATAATAATAATAATAATAATTTCTATTTTAATAATAAAAAGAATGCATATTTTTATAACCATTATAAACTGTTATTATTATCTTATTACTATTGTTATTTAAAAAAAATATTATATTTTTTAATCATTATTAATGTTTTTCAAATAATATAGTTATTTATTATTTAAAATATTAACAATATGACATTATTATTATTAATATTATTATTTTATAATTTTTTTTTTTTACTACTGCTACTAATACTGCTACTACTAATAATTTCAATTCAGAGAGTATTGTTGATTCTATTGCAAATGGTGCAAAACTCTGTCAATTATATTCTAAGTGGTTTCTGGTGCTTCCTTTTCTTAAAAAAAAAAAGTCTAGCAACAAACAATTTGCAAGATAAAAAAAAAAACACAAAAAAACTTGCTGATAAAACTTATCACATTGTGCCAGATTAGGAAATAATATAAAATCTATATGCTGTAACATTGAGTATTTGAACTTGATTGTACCTTGGAAGCATGTTGTGGCAGTATAAACAGGTGTTCACACTGATGTAGATTTGCATCTGGCATCTGGCTAACCACCTAAGATGACCAACAAAACCTAGTGCTGTTTTTTCTTTGCCAACTGATTTTTCACAGTTTTCTGAGAAAAAAAGTTATAATTTCATCACTGTCAGCCATTATAGCTGACAATGAGAGCCTGTGATTCTGACCTCTGGCCTTACAATGCACTGCACCACACAGAATGGGCCTGTATATCAAAGCATAGATCAGCATCCGCCATCTCTCTGACAAACTTCTATTGCTATTTTCAAAATTTTTGCTCATGCCAACAAAAGCTCATCCAAGGAATCGGGAGCGATATTGTAAAGAAAAGATTAACAGAGCAGATATTGAATTAAGCGGCCTATGATTGGTGGCTGTCACAGAATCCATGAGTCTCCTGTGGAGGGATAAATGATTTGTGATGGCCACTCTTTGCTCTCTTCCTTTGATAGCCACAGATCAAATGGACTGCCTCCCGTCAGTGCCTCGGCACAGGGCTTTGGGGCGAGGCGAGGCAGAGGGCTGACTGACAGGAAGATGCCCGCTCCGTTTTAATATTTCTCATCTCTTCGTGAATTAAACCTCCACCTGGGATGAAAGACTTGACTCCCAGACACCGGCAAATGGACTTGGAACACCGAAATGATAGGTGGGGAAATTATGATTGGGGGTGAGAGGAATATCATATTAATTCAGGATCTTCAATATTGCTGATGGCTCAGCTTTTTTCAAGATAAAATAGTGATGACAGTTGTCTTTTTGTGAGTTCTTCTGTCAAGCAAGACTGAGAGCAATTATATCTTCTGGTTCATTCTGTGAAGCATCTGCTCTTTCTAGTTTGATAAGGTGATTTTTAAAAGTCAGTTTTGGTACGATTTCAACCATTTTATTAGACAAATAATGTGTTAAAGTATTAATAATTAAAAAATTATTAAATATAATAATAATAATACATTTATTTTATATAGCACCTTTGAAAGTTGCTTTCTCATAGCGCTTTCCAAGAAAGCTTACATAAAAGAAAACACAACAATATAAGACAATATATTATAAATTCAACAAGAAATAAATCACAAAACAATACAATAAAAACTAATCAAATAAAAGCATTCCTGAAAAATAATGTTTTAAGAAGAGTTTTAAAAACAGCTAAAGAATTAGCATCCCTAATGTCAGTTGGGAGAGAATTCCACAGTTTTGAGCATACGTTGAAAAGGCCCTGTCCCCGCTGGATCGTAACCGTGTTTTGGGAACAACTAAGAGACTGTGCTGAGAAGATCGTAAATTGCAAATTGGCGTATAAGGTGTTAAAAGATCTGCCAGATACTGTGGAGCCAGACCATGCAGAGCCTTGTATGTAAGCAGTATGCGGTATTTAACAGGGAGCCAGTGTAACGTCTTCAAAACAGGAGTTATATGGTCGCCAGCCCTAACCCCAGTTAAAATTCTAGCTGCTGAATTCTGCAAGTATTGCAATTTGTTAAGAGAGCATTTGGACACTCCAACAAGGAAAGCATTGCAATGATCAATTCGTGAGAAAACAAGAATTAATCAATTTTTCAGCAACAGAAAAGGGCAACATAGGCCGAATACGTGCAATATTTCTAAGATGAAAAAAGGAGGTCTTTACCGTGTTCTGTACAAAAGGCTCGAATGACAGGGTGGCGTCAAAGATAACACCAAGATTTTTAGTTTACTGTGTAGCTCTAGGGCAACACCATCAACTCATAGATCTATAAAAGCAGCATTTCGCAGTTGGTGGGGAGAGCCAAGAAGCATAACTTCAGTTTTAGCTATTCAGACAGAAAATTTTTAGACAACTTAATCTCAAAAATACAGTTGGAAAGATGAGGGACATCCACAAAGTGACCAGGTTGAGAATGTACTGTTTATAAATCAGAGTATCATTAGCATAGAAGTGGTAGCTGAGGTTAAGGGATCTTAATAGCTGACCAAGAGGATAAATATAAATGCTAAAAAGCAGGGGACCAAGGACTGAGCCCTGTGGGACACCAGTACAAACAGGATCCACATCAGATCTGAAACCATCCATAAAGACAAATTGACTGCGACATGTAAAATATGACCTAAACCAATCTAGTCCAGTTCCAGATACACCAAAGACAGTTTCCAGTCGATTTAGTAAAAGCATGTGGTCAACAGTGTCGAAGGCTGAACTAAGATCGAGTAAGATGGGAATCGAGAGAGCGCCAGAATCAGAAGCTAACAGTAAGCCATTAACAACTTTAACCAAGGCTGTTTCAGTGCTGTGCAGTTTCCTAAACCCAGATTGAAGGGGCTCAAACAGATTATTGACTGTTAAATGGTTGTGTAATTGAAACGAAACAACACCCTCTAAAAATTTAGCAATAAATGGAAAATGAGAAATTGGACGAAAGTTACTGAGATTGTTCGAATCACTGTTTTGCTTTTTTAATATGGGAGTGACAGCAGCAGTTTTAAGTGCTGTTGGCACAACACCAGTGGCCAAGGAGTCATTTATTATTGTAAGAACAACAGGGCACAAATAACCAAAACAGGATTTAAATAAACTAGAGGGCAGGGGATCAAGTATGCAAGTGGAAGCTTTCATACGAGCTACCTGTGCACAAAGAGACTCAGAGGTGACTAAGGAAAAATTAGAGAAGGGTGTACCGGAAAAACTTGGTAGATTAACTGTAGAAACATAAGAAGAACTAAGAGAACTAAGAATATCTTTGCGAATGTCATCAATTTTTAAACTGAAGTATTTAAGAAAATCATTGCAGGTCTGAACTGACGCAGTTAGAGTATTCGAACCATCTACTTTCAATAGACTGTTAATAATGTGAAAAAGCTGCCTAGGGTTATTATGATTATTGTCAATAATCTGAGAAAAATATGAAGACCTTGCAGTGTCAATTTCTGCTTTATATTGGTCCAAACAGGTTTTCCAAGCTTGATGAAAAACTGACCAGCCAGAACCACGCCATTTATGCTCTAGTTTGCAACATTCTACCTTCTTTGAACGCAAATTGTCATTATACCAGGGAGCTGTATGTACGAAAGAGGCATTTGGCAAACATGTCCAAATTGGCAGCAAGAGCATTATTAAGTAAAATAATTTTATGCTCAGAAGGGACAGAAGACAAATCATCCAGGCATGCATTGATTGAATTTGCAAAAGCCGCAGTGTCAATTGATTGCCATTTACGGAAAGGGACAGTATGTGCAACAGGCCTTATAGAATATAGTACCTCCAAATGAAAAAGGATGGCCGAATCATCCGAGAGACCAACATCTACAGTAGAGAGATTTGACACCAAAGCATCATTTGCCATAACTAAATCAAGTGTATGACCTATACATATATATAGACAAAAAAATAATAAAGAATTAAATATGAACATTTTGAGTAATTTATTTAATTCATATTTAATTAATCTCTCTCTGCTTTATTTATTTAGAAATACTGAAATTTTGATTTGAATTTAATTTTAATTCATATTTAATTATATATATATATATATATATATATATATGTGTGATTTCAGATGATGTATAAATCTCAATTTTGTAAAATTGACACTTAAGAATTTGGTTTTGTGGTCCAGGGTCACATATATGCTTTAAGTACTATTTAAATACTTTTATTATTTATCTTTATTATTAATTATAATTTATATAGAAATAATATTATTAATATTCATTTTGATTTGAATATTCATTTTGATTTGAATGTAATTTATTAATTTATGAATTCAACTTTAATTTTACATATACATGCATATACTGTATATATATGCTTTTAGTACTATTTAAATACTTTATTATTAATTATAATTTATATAGAAATAATATTATTAATATTCATTTTGATGTGAATATTCATTTTGATTTGAATTTAATTTATTAATTCATTCAAATGTAATTTAATATATCCATATATATACTGTATATACTACATATATATGCTTTAAGTACTATTTAAATACTTTAAATACTGTCCGTCCGTCCGTCCGTCCGTCTGTCTAATCTTTTAATTAATATATATTTATAATGTAATTATCAAAGCTATATATAAACATACAGTAAAATTTGCCAGGACAGCAGGGTGTAATTTTCAATCAGAAAAAAATAAAATAAATAAATAATAATAATTTGTTTATTTTTTAATTTATTTGACAGAAATGGACATCAGCTATTCATTGTTGATCATTTGTCAAGTCATTTACACATGTTTATGAAGGAAACAATTGACAATTCAACAGGAAGACCAGTCAAAATCACATTTGTCCTCTCGCATAGTGGATTTTACGACCTCTCCAGCTCTAAGCTGAGAAATCTTGTTGCGCCCTCGGCAAACGCTGTCACTGTGGCCTCTCAATATTCCTTTCATATTACGTTTGTTAGCAGTTGAGCAAAATTTAATATGTTTACATAAAATAAGACATTGATCAAACTGTTTTTGCTCCCGCCCCCACACACCAGCATTCATAACCGAGGGGGTAATTTTTAAATTCATTATACATTAATTATCAATGCACAATAATGATGATGAGCCCTGGTAAATGCTTTCTTAAGCGTGGCCATGTTCACCCATGCTCTAAACATTAGCAGGGCCCATATAGCATGCTATACGATAATTAAAAGCAGAAATGGGAGTTGTTTCAGCCGAAGCGAATGTGACATGGGCGACTCTTGTCATTGGGGACGTGTTAATAAACGAACCAGAGCTTCAGCCACTTGTTTTACGAGACAGCGCACATAAAATGCGAGCACTGTAAACAGAGGCGCTAATCATCAAAAGAGCTTGTAAACACAAAACGTTTGAGAGCGGTCTGGCGACGGACCACATGCAGGGCAATAATCTTGAATGTTGCCATCATACATAGAAGACATTGGTTATTTTTTATAGAGTAACACATAAAATGAACTATTATTAGATGTTATTAAACTTTATCTTTGTTAGATGCAGGATATCACTTGAAAATGAAAGTGCAGTCCATCAGTTTGCTCCTATGACTTACAGGAAGTACAGGCGTTTTTGTAGTTTTTAACTATCTTGTTAATTTTTTTTTTGTCAAGTAACACACTGAATATATACACCACTGTTCAAATGTTTGTGGTTAGTATTTTTTTTAAATAATAAATTATTACTTTTAAGTAAGGACACATTAAATTGATCAAAAGTGTCAGTAAATACACTTTTAAAAATATTGAAATAGAAAACAGGTTTTAAAAATTTAATATTTCATAGTTTTACTGTGTTTTTGATCAAATAAATGCAGCAGTTGTGAGCATAGGAAAAAACGGTGTGATTTTTGTGTTATGTTTATATACATACATTTATATTAATCATATTTTTATTTGCCTTTAAATATGTAAGTATACAAAACCAAGAATATGTCTATCATACTTATTGGCAGACAGAGTGTGACAGTTTTTTCATCCCATTTTAAATTTTTGGCACTAAGACAATTTTGCTGAAAATGTGACTTTCGAGTGAATGATAAATTGTTTTGCATGATTGTAATAACTTTTTAAATACATTTGTAAAGCATTGCAATAAATATGTATAAATGCATGTTTCATTACATAGCCTTTGTTCTTAAGGCCAATTCACACCGCACCGACAAACGCCAACAGACTAGTCTGTCGGAGTTTGTTGGATCAGTGTGTTACCCCTGTCGGCGTTTGTCGGCGTTGGTCGGAGTTGGTTTTAACCCGACTGAACATGTTTAATCGGCGTTTGTTGGGTCGTGGAATGTCTGAGCAGTGTGATATGATTTTCCAACAAACGACAACAAACTCTGACGTAATCTGACCTGGCCACGAACCGTTGCCATGACAATGAGGCAAGACTGCAAGTAGGTGCTGGGCGCGCTTAGGAAAATAACTTTAAAAATGGCAGGTTTCTGGACAAACCAGAAAGAGGAACAGTTTTTCGATCTTTGGGAGGAGAGGCCAGAACTTTATGCGATGGGCTTTATGCGGTGGGTGTGGCCGAGTATACCAACCGCAACGCGAGGGCGAATGCGATCAGATCGATCACTACAGCGCTTGGGAAATTTCACAACGGAAATGTATTTGACAATATATTATTATTATAATAAAACTGCCTTACAATATTACCAAAGACATTAATAACAGTATCATTTTGATTGTTGTTACAAGATCATCCATTTTCCCCCTAGTTAACGCTCCCTGACTTGAAGTTTGTTGGTGTCTGTTGGGGCAGTGTGAACATGACAGTTATTTTTCATAAAATTCTAAATCCAGAGGCCAACGTGTCTGTTGGCGTTTGTCGGCGTTTGTCGGTGCGGTGTGAATTGGCCTTTACATACTAGCTATGTTAGGGTTGTAGTCATAGTCAGTGGAGGTCTCAGTCATTATGGTGAGAAAAATATGTTTATGTGTAACGCTCCATATACTGTATGTACCATTGTATTTGTTTTACAGTTTTCCTTTAAAAGTATCATTCTCCAAAGCAGTTTTTAAGATCTGTGTGCTGTGATTGTGTTGGGCCCTGTAGGGGCAGATATAGCAGAGCTGCTGATTTGACACTGACAAACACACAACCCACAGGCCTCAAAATGACAGCCACTAAGAGCCTCTCCCTTCCCTTAACCGGCGCGATATTGATCTGATCCACAGGATTTCACTAACCGGCTCTGACACTCCAACCGAAGTCTCTCAGATCAGGAGACGAGAGACTAACCAGGGCCTACAGGTCTACTGTTTTTCAATATGTTACAGACCTCAAAGTCATTTTTACTTATACTTGATCAATTAAGGCAATCAATAACGCTTTGTTGTGCATTATAGAGATTTTACCACGGTTTAGGGGTCTTGTTAGTATCATAGTTGATATGCAAATTTCTAAAATTTCCTTTAAATTAGCACACGATTAAAACTTCTCTGAATAACCTGTTGTACACAATCTTCTACATGCCTTCTGTCATCTGATTTAAAGTTTATACTTTTTAACAAAAAGTAATTTTAGAATGACCACCCTCTGGTCGTTGTACACTTGGAAAACTTGTGTATTGTAAGTAATATTTTAAAAAGGTCACTTACCAAACTGAAGCAAATTAGGTTTACTTGATTATCCATGGATCATTTTAGGAAAATCATCTTTAAATGTGTGTATCAAATAAGATACATCAGGCTTTTGAGTTTGAGCTCCATATTCCCCTGTATCATACTAGATGAGCCATAAAAGCCTGATATATCAAATATAATACACCTAAATTAACAAATAAATAAATATGTAAATACATAAATTCAATTAAAAAAGATCAACAAATTGTTTCGTTTTGAAAATAGATTTTTTTTTCTGACTAATATTTATTATGTCAGGCTTTACAGGATTAACCATGGTAAAATCACTGTAGAGCATGGCCTTAAAGGATTACTTTACCCCAAAAAAAAAAAATTCTGGTATTATTTATTCACCCTCATGACATTCCAGACCTGTTTTACTTTGTTTCTTTTGGGGAACACAAAAGGTTTCTGAAGAATGTTTTAGCTGTTTTTGACCATACAATGAAAGTCAATGGGGTCCAAATCAACACTATACCCCATTGACATTCATTTGAATTTTTTGGTGAACTATTCCTTCAAATGGTGCATTTCAGCATTAGTTATATGATCAATGACAAAAATGTTACAAAATGTATTAGTAATATAACATTTATTAGTAATAATGCTGTTTCTTTGTACTTATTTGTGAGATTTACTAGCAATTTCTGAGCAAAAATGGTTTCAAAGTAAATCCTACACCAAAATTATTTTCAGTCCTTTCTGAAGAAAATATAATTGATGCATGCTTGTGTAAAACTCGGCGCCAGGATGTAGCACCACTAACAAACAATTCTTCACTGAATACTGTAATTCATTAGCTTAACTGTAGGCCGCCTATGCTTGCCAAGCAACTACATAGTGTAGAATGCAGCTAATGTGCAGTCACAGGTGTACATTCACAACAACTCATCCAATCAGACTGTAGAGCGTCTATCTGTTAACGTGTGATGTAATACCCATCGGATCTGTCAAGATTGATGCTATAGTTTCACATCATTGCAACAGCAGCTGAGTCTAGGCCTCTGTGTTATAAAGACTGTGCTGTAGCACTGCTGTCATTTACGCTGTGTTTGTGCCGTGCATCGCTGCTGAGTCTCTATGAAGGCCGTCGCTGTGCTGACGGTTGTGTGCGGGAACCCTCAGCCCGCTCATTAATCTATATCACCCTCCATCATGGCAACAGACGCGGAGAACAGCTCTGTCTTACTCACAAACTCAGTCATACTGACGACAACTCGCCTCCTCAATTCTCTGAACTCTGGCCCATCTCTCTCTTATTCTGTATTTACTCCACTCCTCGTTGTTTTCTTCTACTTTCCATCCTTGTCATTATCTCTTTTCCTGTTCACGTTTTTGCTCCTTCTTACTGTGTGTGCATGTATGTATTTATTTATTTGTGTGTATATGTGTGTGTCAGAACTTGAGCTGATTCTGAAGATGGCAACTGTGCGTTTGGGTATTCTGACACTTCCGCTCTCTTTATCCACACAGACAGTTTTTCTCTGAAAAACAGCTTTTCTGCAACTCGTTTTCTTTTATTCATTAACCAAATCCTTAGAGCTCCCACAGCCAAGGAAAGCCTTGAGGGAGTTTTACAATTGTGATTTCCAGGACTGTAAAAGTCTTAGAAATTAATAAAGAATATTTTTTTTGTAGTATTTGACTTGTTTTCCAGTAAAAAAATATTCTTAAAACAAGTGAAAAAGTCTACTTGTGCAATAACACAAAATATACTTGTATTAAAGAAACACTATCATTCAAGTCTTATATGCTCGCCAATGCTGAATTTATTTGAGAATTAATATAATTTTTTTGTAGTATTTTACTTGTTTTCCAGAAAAAAATATTCCTAAAACAAGTGAAAAATATTTTGTGCAATAAGACAAAATATACTTGCATTAAAGAAACATTATCATTCAAAAGTCTCTTATGCTCGCCAATGCTGAATTTATTTGATCAAAAAAGATTAAAAACAGTAATATTAAAATAATATTACAATTGTAAATTGCAATATTACAAGTTAAAATAACTATTTTCTTTTTAAATAGATCAATATAAAATATCAGTATTAAAATATTTGTGAATCATTTTGAAATGATTATAAAATATTTGTGAATGTTTTCGATGATTCTTTGATGTTCATGAGAACAGTGTTTATTTGAAATTTAAATATTTTGCAACGTTATAAATATCTTTACTGTCACTTTTGAACAATTTAACACGTCCTTGCTAATGTTTTAATTTCTTTTAATCTGACCCCAGAGTCTTAATATCTTAAGCAGTGTTGCGTCTGAAAATAATTATAGTTTCAAGGATTTTTTTTAAAGCTGGAAAATTACACAAAAAATTATTTTTTTCTGCGTAAAACATATAATCAAAAAGTTATGTCTAGTTGTAAGTAACATCTCTATGAAATAAGATGATCTTACCTTATCTATTAATCCAGATTGACCCTCCAGTTTTGGAAAACAATTATTATATTTAAAAATGTTGCCCACTAATTAAAGAAAAAATTGATTGCTGCAGTGGCCAAACATTATGTCAACTAATTAATATTAATGAGCCATGCTGATAAAGTTTATGATTTATTCCAATATTAAATTTTTCCCAAATCATTCAGATGTTGCCAGATAGGTTTGAATTTCTCCCACATGAGCATCACAGTCTAAACATGCACGTAACCACTAAGCCATTGTTCCGACCAGAATCCTTGGGGTTCTAAAGGATTCACAGCAGTCCAGAACTTGCCGCTGCATTGTCATTATGAGCAAGTATTTATTAGGAAGGTTCGGCTCCTTAAATTCTTGTCTTAATTGCACAGCTTTGGGGCACAATAGACACATTCTTAATTACGGAGGAGGCTGGTAACCATGGCACGAAGAAAGTCACCGCACGGCCCAGCTCAAGCATCGCCGCCTTATGTCATTTAACCTAATCACGTTTGATTGATTACTGCGGTCTCCAAACACAGCGCCCAAATGAGGGTCATTTTACACAGGAGGACCGCAGGGCACCGGGGCTTGTGTACACATACAGTATTTAATTGAGAGGTTGGATAATTCCAGCATTTTGTTCACATTACTATTTAGATTCAGTACATTATGCATCATCATAATTGCACAGAAATGGAAAAGAACATACAGTAAAAATGCATTGGGAGATTTTTGCTTGTAGCATGTTTTTCTCAAACTTTCAAATAAGCCACAGTAAATTGGCAGTATATTAAAGCCACTAGGTACTGACATTTTTCATTTCATTTTGATTTTCTTGGATATTTAGCCCATATCTTGTTGGATAAGACACACCGCCCTCTTGTTCCCACTCTTGTCTGAGATCTGTTCAGTAATTCATAGGGAAAACATTTTGGCAAGTCCCAGCTTAATTGAACTTTCAGAGGTAGGAGTTGAATAAACAAGCTAGCAATGATTGCACTCCATAAATGGCGTTTTACAAGAAGGGCGGATCCTCTGTTTGATACAAAGCTTGATCCGTTCCTTGTTAAAGCGAGAACGCTTACTCAACTTTTGACTTTTGTAACTTGGATGCATCAGTTGGCAGTTACCGCCACTTTGAAAAGTCTGGCTTATGTCGAGAGTTGATCTTTTGTGTAGCTGCATGAGGTTTAGAAACATTTTAAGCACTAAATGGATGCTTTTCACAAAATGTCAAAGTGCAGGAGGCCACCATTAACCTTTCGCAGGTAATACTTCTATATATCGCTTCCTTATTCAGCTATGCTTCTCAATCTCAGTTTCTTTCGTTCCCTCTCGAGCGCACACTCAGAAAAACAGCCCCTCTCCCTTGTGTCTGTGAGCTGTGGATGTAGGGAAGGCATAATGAGGGAACTCAAAGCAGGTTATGATTGATGCTGTCCAGACACGTGCAGGCCTGGTCTGCCCGTGCCAAGACTAGCACATTTAAAGAGGGCTGTTTTCAAAACTTTTTCCTCACCACCTTTATATGCGGCGTGAAGTCTTTCAGATGTTTTTCTTCACTGGCATGCTTATACATAACCCAGTTGTCTTAAAGTATTGAAAAAATGCAGAATTCTTCATTTCCTGTTGATGAATTTGGGAGGAAACAGAGGAAGAGTGAAACACACAAGGGTCGTATTTAAAGGAATATGAATCATTACTCGCACTTGTGTCATGCCAAACCGATAAAATGTTCTTTCTTCTGTGGAACGCAAAAAGAAACATTTAGCTTAATTGTTCATGCTGCTGTTTGAAAGTGAATAGAAACCAAAAGTTCTCAAGCTGCAAACATGACAAATACTTCATTCGGATTGTGTGCTTTAAATTTATTTTATTTTATTGAAAGAAGCAGTGCCTAATGTTGTGCTATGTAGTCTATGGTAGAAAGAATGTCATAAGAATTTTCAACGACATGAGAGTGAGTAAATGATGACAGAATGTTCATTTTTGGGTGAACTATCCCTTTAAGATATTTTCCACACATTTGGCAACATTTATGCAATTTCTGTGAGTAATAACATAAGTGTTTAGTGAAACCAGGGGAGATGGCTGAGCACATCTACAGAGCGGCTTCACCATTAATTTGATGCTGTTTGGTGTCAAAGTTCTCGGCACAGAACTAGGCAGGAGAGACTGGCATATTGTCCAGGCTGTCTTTACTCTCTCTGCTGTGTTATAATGGAAAGACTGAGGTACTTCCTCAGATGGTGTGCTCTGTCCTTTTTGACTACATTTGTATTTTATTTTATTTTATTTTATTTCGTCTGGCCTTTGTTGTATGCCAATTTTCTTTCTTATCTCCTTCTAGCCATAAAAATTTGAGGAGAAGTAGATAAAAAAAACTGTAACAAAACAACATTTACAGTGTCAGATAGAGCACGATAGGAAATTGTGATTGTAATTGAATATGAACCATCATGTCAAATCTTTGGATGACCAAAATCACAGTCATGGTGGTCTGACTCTCTCTCTCTCTTTCTCTCTCTCTCTCTCTCTCTTTTTAATGACACTTACTATCATTCACTGAGATCCAGGCAATGCTCTAGCACCTCTGACAGTTTGGGGGCTGCATCCAAAGCTCCTTGCTGTCCTCAGAGGGGAAGGACAGAGTCCATGTTGTGAAAATTGACCCATATTTCGCTCGTTCCTGTGGAGGTCGGCATTAGCGTGTGAGTGCGAGGACTGAGGTTTAGCTATTTGCTCTGCCCCCTGGTGCCCCTGAGGGCCGTTTAAAGGCATTTAAATGTCTCTTCAATTTAGACATGTCATAAATGCACTGAGTGGGCTGTTCCTTGTTTAACAGTGTGGCCATCCCATTCCATCCTTGTATTCATTCCACTCACATCCTGTAATTTATTAGTCACAGTATCGATAGGTGAAATAAATATATATAGATTGGCAATGTAAATTATATGCATGTATGTGTGTGTATGTATGTATATACATATATATATATATATATGTGTATGTATATACATATACATATATATATATATATATATATATATATATATATATATATACTACTGTGCAAAACTCTTAA
>NW_015536540.1:264603-268219 GCF_001515605.1 Sinocyclocheilus anshuiensis
ATTGAATATGAACCATCATGTCAAATCTTTGGATGACCAAAATCACAGTCATGGTGGTCTGACTCTCTCTCTCTCTTTCTCTCTCTCTCTCTCTCTCTTTTTAATGACACTTACTATCATTCACTGAGATCCAGGCAATGCTCTAGCACCTCTGACAGTTTGGGGGCTGCATCCAAAGCTCCTTGCTGTCCTCAGAGGGGAAGGACAGAGTCCATGTTGTGAAAATTGACCCATATTTCGCTCGTTCCTGTGGAGGTCGGCATTAGCGTGTGAGTGCGAGGACTGAGGTTTAGCTATTTGCTCTGCCCCCTGGTGCCCCTGAGGGCCGTTTAAAGGCATTTAAATGTCTCCCGCCCTGGCTGGCATGTTTGTTTTTGTTCTGTAGCCGGCTCATGCTACGTTTAATGACGCAGGCCTGGGTTTTGACTGATTTATCAGGGGCCATTAAGTCAGCGAAAAGGGAGCTGGAAAACACTTTTACATCTGTTTCTGAAAACACAGCGACTGCCAAAGCTTCACAGCGCCATGCTGCTGGCGTGTTGCTCTTCGGGGAGTGCCGAGATCGCAGGGTACATAAAGTTTTAAAGTTCCTGCTGGTGGTACATTGTTGGTGTTTTATTCACGGTTTGTAGAATCCTCCATACGGCTTGGGGAAGAGGAAAAGGCTTAAAAAACCAAATCTGGCCATTTGGATCAGGGTGTTATTATGTTAGCGGTTAGCTTAAATACACAAAGACAGATTGATTAACAATCAGCATGCACAAAAGTAATCAACCGCTCAAATTAACATGAAACAACACTCTAAATAACATGATAGAGCCTCAAAAAATATGTATAATGTCTATGACAGTGGCCGTCAGAAAGCTTGTGAAAATGAGCAGCTGTTTCCAATAAGGACGTGTTACAAGTGACAGTTGTGTGTGTGAATGTACCTTTATCAGGAAGTGTTGTTGCCTATTAAATGAACCATCTGTAGGACAAGATTTTGGGGGCCTTGGGGACGCGTTTCTTTCCTGATAAAATGCTGGGAAATCAAAACCGTGTGCGGAAATGGCCCCGTAATCAACATCTGCACGAGCAGAATAAGTCAAAATTGGCTGTACACGTCCCTGTCCTTGCCCTGTCAATCACTCGGGTGAGAGGACGCCGAGCAGATGAGTGCGTTAAAACGTCTACGCCCACGGTGCACTGTAAATTCCCCTTGAAGATCGCTGGTGCCCACGCAAGGCTCGTCTCCAGACCCGCAGTATCTGCTGAATTTCCAGATATACCGGTGTCGCAGTTATTAGCCGAAGCTCTTCGCATTAAAGTCATTAATCGCAGACTGAACTCGTTGTTCTCGTGGGTTTATTGCAGGATGAAGAATATCGCCGCGTCTGTCACTTTGAAAACTTCTCACCCGAGGTGTCACCTTATTTGTCAAAACAGTTCACGAAAGCGTTTCATCTTAGCTTAATTCATTCAACGCGAAGGCACTACATATCCGCCAGCGAGACACATAGCGGAACATGCCATTGCTCGACATTACACGATGTTGTTTTCCAGCATTGTTTTTTTTTCTTATCCTGTGTATTTTTGTTGTCTCGGTAGGAAGGGGTGGGGGTTGAGACATCATTAAGACTGGTGGGATGGCTGGTGTCTTTCCAGATCATTCTGTCAATGAGAATGCCACTGACGGTAGGCCATTGTTTGGCGTGGCAGGCAGGGCCTCGTCTCCTCTCATCTGCGCGTGAGGCGGGCAGGCGGCCCGTCCCGGGCTCCGGTACCGGGGCGTTGATGATGTAAAGTGACACTCCGTCAGCTCTCATAAGACAACGGCCAGGCGTCGGCCTGCGCTTCCAGGGGCCATGCATAATTCAAAAACAATGCAATATCCCCCCCTCACCGAGATGCAACATCTCTACGTCCTCTCACAGTCCAAACCCTCTTCAGCCCCTGTCTGACACCAGTCGTAGAGCAGCTGCGCTGGTTCAAACACACACATGCATACGCACATGCACAAATGATCGGGCTGCCCTGGTGGCTGATGAACTATATGAACTGAGAGTGTCTTGTAAGGCATTGATCACGTGTACTGGGGATATTGGCAGGGCATTTGCCCCTGTCAGTCAGCTTTATATTATTGCTTGAGCATAACCACTTATGGCTTGTTTGAGTTTTTTTTTTCGTCTTCGTATTAGACAGTTTAGAACCAAGATATTAGATGCCAAAATGCTGTAAACAGAAATTCAGTTAAATTCAATTCAAGTTTATTTGTGTAGCGCTTTTGATCATTGCAAAGCAGCTTTACAAAAAAAGTTTCTACATTATATTTAGGAGTAGGTTATTAGTGGTGACTATGGCAGAGATGTACAGTAAGAATCATGCAGTTAGTTACAAATGACACATAATCAAACAGACGGTTGAAAAACAACATAAAAAGCCATCTTGACTCTTTCAAGTTGTCAGTCTGTCTGGAACACCCAAAGACAATATATCGTATATTTATATTTTATATATGTGGGTGTGTGAGATTTTCTCAACCCTTTCAGTAGGTTTTTGAGCCTATTTATTTTGCTGTCCTAACTATGCATGATTATATGGTTTGACTTGTGACCCAACACAGTCACCCAGGGAGTGTTTATGTAAAGGTGTGTGTTTGACAGACAGAGAGAGACTTTACTGCAGATAAATGTTTAAAAAAATAGATACTAGCAAAAGTTTCTCTCACACATGATTTGAACACACACAGGAGCTCTCTGACATTAGATCAAAGAGGAGAATGGCAGAGGTGTGGAGGATGTAAGAAGTGTGTGTGTGTGTGTGTGTGTGTGTGGATTACAACATTAGATGAAACTAAGGTGGAAGGGGCCTTTTTCACGCATGTGTGAGTTTGAATGTAGCTCATTCATCGCGGGGCTCAGAGATCCTGCATAATAATGGGCGATGCTGTAACTGAGTCAGACCGGAATAAAAAGATGGAACGGACAGAAGGAAAAAGAGAAGAAAGAAAAAGAGCGAAGGCAGTGTCTGCTAGTCCTTTCATTATATTTCCCCCCACCTCCCCGCTATACCTACATGAAGACGTTCATTAACCCCAAACTACAGAGTGTGTGATGATAGACAGAGCCGTCATTTTGGCAGTTTAGACTAAACAGTTCTGATAAATGTATCGGTGGACGCTAAATGTGGATCTTGTTTCCCGCCTTTCCTGCAGCAGGTTTATCTGTGAGATCTGAGGCTCAAGAAAACATCTGGGTGTTGGAGCTGTTACACAGCGGTTAGCACATGTGCTTCATGCGTATTGAGCCTGGGTGCTCATGTGGGTAGGTTTTAATCTGACATTTTGTCAGTTGTTTCTTAATCCTCTTTACAACCTCTATCCCTAATAATATATTGTCTTCTTGGTAGAAAAATCCTTATTTTATTTTTTAAATCCTTATTAACAGAAAACAACAAATTATTATTTTTTATTTATTATTATTATTATTTTTTTTAATTTGTGGGCCCTTTGGCTACTTCTATTGAGAATACAATTATATACATTTTTATTAAAATTAAAGAATTGCAACCCTGCCCCACAATTTAACTATTAATAAATAGAAAATATTTTATTTTATTTTACATATATATATAT
>NW_015536540.1:268360-270338 GCF_001515605.1 Sinocyclocheilus anshuiensis
ATAATTTTTTTTAAATACTCAATCACATTATCAAAGGAAATAGCCCAAAGGTCCACAAATGAAAAACTAATAAATGACAAATTTAAATATAAAATTATGTGTTGTCTCCTATATAAATAAAAAGTAGGGATTAGGGAATCATTATTTATTATTATTAATATTTATTTATTTTTTAAATAAAATATTTTTCAACTTTATATTGATAGAGAGAAGTCAACTTTATTTCTAATTTATTTATTTATTTTATTTGACTACTTCTATTGATTGTAGAACAATTTTATTCTATTTCTTTTTAAATAAATAAAATATTGGCAACCTGACCAAAAATATAACAATTCGTAAATACAAATGAGATTAAAATTGACTGGTTTATTTTCTAATCCTATTTACACCTTTGTCCCCCAAAATGTATTGTCTCCTCTCAATTTAAATGAAAAAAACCTTTTTTTAAATAAAATAAAACTTTTTAAAATAAAATAAATTATTGCCACAAGCTAATAAATAAATGAGAAAATGAGAATGAATAAATAAAAAATTAGACTGAAATCAACTGATTTGCCCAAAATTTGGCAGAGATTATAGCTGATATGTCCGTCACCATTTTATATAGGGATAGTGTATGTGTGTGTGTAGGTGTGTGTGAGTGTGTGTATGCATTATATTAAAGGTGTGGATTTTTTTTTTACCCCCTTTGCAGGGTGGGCTCGAGGGCGGACAGTTCAGTGTCTCTGAAAGAAGATAGATGAGCCATCACATCAGTCATCACCCAGTTTAACATGCCGCCCCTAGTCCTGCTGGGGGCCTGTCAGTGAGGCCTCCCCAATCCTTCCCTTCATTTCTGTCTTTCTCTTCACCCTTAAAGCATTCATCCCTTACTCTCCTCTTCCTCCACCTGTATTCTATTCTATTCCCTTCCCCGTATCCCTTCTTTTTGCCTTCCTGCTGTGCGACTGCATAATAAACTCAGGTAGCGGCCCTTCCTGCAGACAAATGAAGCCAAAGGTACCTCCCTGTCAGAGAGGGGAGTATGATTTCAAACACACAGACAGGCATCACTTCCAGTCTTTATCCGTAATTCGTTCTGCTGCAGCGCACAGACCGAGAGGCCTGATGAGGAGGAGGCGCTGTGCTGTTCTGCTCGGCGTCCCACTAAATTCGGCACCGTGGAGGTGAATATGGAATAGGGGCCTCCGCCGGGAGCCCTTGATGCTACAGAAGAGATTAAAATCACAGGAAGATTTTTTTGGGCCTAAAGCAGTTTTTAGGCCCTGAGAAGCTTTTGAGTTAGTAGAGTGGCCCTCGAAAAGTATTTAGACACTTAAGGCACACTTAAAAGTGTATTAATGTCACTGTATGTCACTAGTTTATTTGAAAGAAAGAGAGCACAAGCACACTTTTGAGGCAAAACATTTGACAAAAAAAAAGAAGTTTGTTGGCTTTTAATTGTTTAAACAATACTGTTCAAAATGGAGACACATTAGTCAATTGAGTAAATGTGAAACATTGGACACTTGTGTGGACTTAAAGGGATTTGATTTCATACACTAAAAATGACCAGGGACCAGTTGCTCTGAAGAACGGAAGGCATAGCATTGTTTGATTGCAAATTCCACTTTTTGACAGTTTGATATTTAGTCATTTAACGTCATTTATGTGTGTCCTTAATTCTTTTTGAGGCTTTTGTACTAGGTTTTGTGTTTAAGTTTCTGTAGTTTTATTGAAGGTCCAAAAGGATTTTTTATTGACCAAAAAGAGATTGGCAGGGCATTTTGTCACTCATCTGCATGAAAATTGATATTGCTGCTTCAGTTAGCTTGTCAGTATGATATTGTTATCTTGTTGCATAAGGAAAAGATGCAAGTTGTTGAACACAAAACGTTAAAGTTAAAAAGCACTTACCACACAATTTCCATGTGTGGAGTGAATTAAATTTCAGTAGGTTTTGCAGACTAGTCTTTTTACATTAAATTTGCAGTAA
>NW_015536540.1:270384-286097 GCF_001515605.1 Sinocyclocheilus anshuiensis
TTTCTTTCTTTCTTTCTTTCTTTCTTTCTTTCTTTCTTTCTTTCTTTCTTTCTTTCTTTCTTTCTTTCTTTCTTTCTTTCTTTCTTTCTTTCTTTCTTTCTTTCTTTCTTTCTTTCTTTCTTTCTTTCTTTCTTTCTTTCTTTCTTTCTTTCTTTCTTTCTTTCTTTCTTTCTTTCTTTCTTTCTTTCCGCCCGCCGTTCTCCGTCTCCCTCTGGCTCTGGATGTGCTGGGGAATACAGATGTGTCTCAAAGTCCTGATTGCGATCACGTTGTAGCTGGTGCAACGCTATCTGCCCAAAAACCTGTGAATTGATAATCCTCCTTTTTATTACAAAGCCCAGGCCAGCTACATGTAATCATTTATACTTGCTGCTATCTCTCTAGAACAATACATCAGCCTGCTTCATGAAAGATGGTCCACGCACAAGCTCTTTTTCAAACCCTGCCCCCTCCATTTTTGTGGTGAAAAAAGAAATAAGCACCGTGGATAACCAGGGGATGACAGACAGCTACATTTTAACACAACATATGAATCTGCGTTCTGTCGTGTAATTAAGGGGAGAGAGGGATTTCCTACACAACAACGACTAGCTTAACAAGCATGTTTAGTCAGCTATCGTTTACCATGCCAACACAGCAGTGTGCAAACAAGCCGACGACTCGGCTGTCCCCCCACTGATCCCAGCATGCTCGGGGAAAAGGAGGGAGGGAAACAAACCAAGAGAGAGGCAGAAAGTAATGTGAAACGGAGTGATAATGGATCAAGGAACAGAAAAGAGGATTTTAAAAAGAAGGTGGCAGGGGTTTGCTTAGTGACTCTGTCTGATAAAGCGCCTGTACCTATTGCGTACCGCATTGGGAGCCGTTCAAACGGGCAGCGGCGAGTTAAATCACATGAAACAGGTGATTACACTTGGGCTTGAGAAGCCTTTCAGACTCTGACTTGGAGAAAGTATTGGCTCTGACACATTCAAGAACGCGCAATTGTCAATGATATTGAATTCCAATGGACTTTCAGAAGGTTCTTTGCCGCCCAATGTCACAGGGCCGTCACGAGAGACGGGATTGATTTTGTCATGCATACGGTCCCGCTATAAAGTACTGATCATCTTTGAAGGGAAATGCTTCGAGCAAGGACTCGCTACTTATTTAGGGCCCTTTTTAGTTGAAATGTTTGTAAAAAGCAGTGTTGCTAACTTATTTATTGGCCCTTTGTGTGCAGTGTTACACATTGTATTAGCTATAAAATGTAGGGTCCTGTGATTTCAGTGGTGCAGAAAACACGGACAGAATTGCAGAATCCAGTCATAAAAATTGACATCACTGTATAACACAGAATGTCAGCGGAATTTAGCAAAAATTTGGATGAGTAAATCAAAAATAGGGCTGTACACTTGATCAAATCACATTATGGACTAGTGTCTTTGACTATTGCACCACAAAAATACGCTTGTGGTGTTTTCATTGTCTGCCATCTCACTATATGTGACCCTGGACCACAAAACCAGTCATAAGGGTCAATTTTTTGAAATTGAGATTTATACATCACCTGGAAGCTGAATAAATAGTGTAGTATAATGTACTTCTCAAATTATTAACAATAATATTAATACAGTTTATTTAAACATAATTTTTTTAAAAAGAATTTCTCACAATATCACAATTTCTCATCAGTATTTTCACCAGATGTTTCAGTAAACATCTGTTGTGCAGCTCTTTGTTTGCCAAAAAAAATAAAGGAATTGTTTACATTTCATTTGACTGCATTTTAAAAGATGAATTAAATTGTTAAAGTTTTATGCATTTATTCGATTTCCACCTTTTTTATACTAAATTTGCATTCAATCCTAAATCAGACTATCTGAAAAATACAACAGGTTTCATAGGGCATTATTCTTGTCAAAATGTTAATAAATGGTTAAATGGTTAAATTGTTAAAGTTTCTTTCAGATTTGTTGGAACCAATATCCTCATGGGCATCGCTCCAAAATGTAGCGTGGTTGCGTTTTGGGCGAGTTTGAATCCCTCTTTGGGAACCTTTCCTGATCCCCCCACCATTAAAATGGAATCCAGAAAAATAAAAGTGGGAAAAACAGAATTTAAGAAAAAACTAGTGCTGTCAAATGATTAATCGCATCCAAAATAAAAGTTTTTGTTTACATAATATATGTGTGTGTACTGTGTATATTTATTATGTATATATAAATACACACATATACAGTATATATTTTGAAAATATTTACCTGTATTTACATGTATATATTTATATTCATATAATTTATATTACATATAAATATATTTCATATATAAACATAACACATTTCTCTTAAATATATACGTGCATGTGTGTGTATTTATATATACTTAATAGATATACACAGTACACACACATATATTACGTAAACAAAAACTTTTATTTTGGATGCGATTAATCGTGATTAATCATTTGACAGCACTAGAAAAAACAAAACAAAAATAGGGGGAAAAAGAATTTCATAGAGCTCTAAAAATGGGCAACGTCAGCCAGACGAGGTTTTGATTCCCGCATATCTGTGTGCGGCAGTTTGTGCGTTTCTGCTTTTGTCTGAGTGTGTTTATGCACATATGCGTGTGTGTGTGGCATCCGTGGAGGCCATCCTCCCCTTCGGAGTGACCCTGTGTTCGGGGGGCTTATCTCTGTGCTGTTTCACATTATTGATAGCCTGTGTGGGTATTGACAGGGGCATGTGGGGCGGAGGAGCAAATCCAGACTTTGATATGACATATTGTGCATCTCAGCAGCGCTCATAAATAATTCTGACACGTTTTTGTATGCATGGGAAGGTCTGTGATTCGGCCTCCCCATAAAAATAAACTTCTATTATGGAATGTATTTGTCAAGTGGGTGTTTGATGGATGGGGCGGCGTTTAGTGCATGGCAGGTGGAAGGCTTGCAGACGCACTACCTTCTGGGGAGGATTTGCCTGGGCCGTGCTGCTATAATTATTCAGTACGAGATGACATCACACACACACACACACACACACACACACACACACACATCCACAACTGCATTATCTGCAACTGCTGCATGACGACATAGAGCGACTTAAAGAATGAAGGGATTCAGAAAGAGAGAGAGGGAAGGAGAGAGAGAGACACAGAGAACATAAATCAAAGGAGAAACTTTCTCTGAATAATGCAGGAGGCTTGTACTGTATCTGGGTTGCATTATGGATTATTATCGGTAAAAGAGAAAAAAGATGGAGTGACAGAAAGACAGAGAATCTATCACCCCTGAAGTGGCGCTCTATGATGATATTGAGAATTCAGTACGTAGGAAGGACAAGGATCTTGTTTTGTGGGGTGACTTTCAAGCTCTCGTATTCCCAGCAGGCATAGTGGTTCAACTGTTTGCTGGTAATGCTGCACAGCAATCATTCTTATTTGTCTTATTCTACGTTTCTGTAGCATTTTCTTCCTCAAAAATCTAACTATAATGCTAGGAAAGGGTTTTTTGGGCACCAAAAACAATTGTAATTACATTTTACATGACAATTTGCACCCTTTTTTGACATTTAGAACAAAAGGCCTGATACCTTAAAGGGGTCATATGATGCGATTCTATATGTAAACCTATCTATCCATCTATCCATCCATCACATGAAATGATATTTAATAGAAATTAATTATATTGTTAATAAATGCTGTGTAAAAAATCATACACACACACACACACACACACACACACAATTCACGTAATGCATTGTGAGGGAGTTATGTATTGAATGTTGTCTATCTACATAGAAGATTGAATGCTTTATTTCAAATGAGCAGGGAAAATCATATTTTCCATACTAAGTTCATTTTAATTCTTATTTATTATTCTATCTGTATATAAATGCAAGCGAAAACCAAACACGCATCTAATAAATCCTTTGACAATAACACAGAAAAAAACTGTAATATACTGAATAAGATGGTAGTTTATGTGACTGCCATGAGTCAACAATAAAACAATAAAATGGGCCAACCACGACAGAACTGTCACGCTCACAGCCACTTAACTCAGACATACAGAATGCCCATTTACATAATAGATTATGTCTTTGTTGAGATGCGTTGCAACTGCATTCATAATGTATTGCACTCACGGGCATCTAGTGTGTCTGCCTGGTGTGTTGAGGGCACTGAGTGAGTCTTGTGATGCTCAAACGCAAGCCTCATGGGGTTTTCCTCTGAAATCACAGCAAAAGAGCACTAGACAAATCTAAATTGGCAGTTTGCATACATTTATATTGTCTGACGGCTTTGTGTGTAGCTCGCTAAAATGGCATCTGATGTCAAGTTCTGTCTAAGGCGTCGCAGTCCAAACAAGCACAGGGGGACATTAGTGGGGGTTAAATTGTGCCATTACGGCATCTTTAATTAATCTTTAATAAAAAAAAAAGGTGCTTTGTTTATCAGTCCGATCCGTCCTTGTGTGCTCCAGTCCAGTTTTTGATTATTGTAGAACACATATTCTTTATCCGGTTGGCTTGCACACATAAACTGTAAAATATAGAATATTTTAGAGAATATAAGTGAATTTGTTTAAAATCTTTAATTTTATAATTATATAGTTGAATATAATGGTACTTTTAGTTTCAGGCAATACAGTTTGATTTTTGGTGGTTTGCAGTAAACAACTTAGGCACCTCTAATAAATAAAACAAAAAAATACAAGTAAATGTATTTATATATAAATATAAACAATAACATTAAAATACATTTCTTTTAAATGTATAGCACAGTAATGAAGGCAGCAACATATGATAGAAGTCCTATCTATCATATGTTGCTGCCTCCATTACTGTGCTATACATTAGTTTATTAATAGCCTTTCTTGTTCTGTCCTATCATAGAAACGCTATAAATAATCTTTCATTGTGCAAAAGTATTATAATACGAAAAGCTCCAATACAGAGTGGCACAAAGCGCTTATGCGCATCCCGTGCGCTGAATGATGCGCTTGAAGCAACACAGCACTCTGCATAGAGAAGTTCAAAGCACGAAGGAAAGAGAGATATTGATACGTAGTTTATTATATTTGTGCGATAGTTTATTGAGCCTTTTAATAGTTTTAAATCTCAGTTATTGTGTGCTCTTGGAGAGAGTTTCATTGTTTTGACTGACATAACCGAATGCAACACGCAGTTTGAATGCTGAATGGAGGATGACAGACAGCCGCAGCCGAGAGAAGAGTTTACTTGAACTTGAATTTAACGACTTAAATATTCATCTGTACCTCACATTAAACTATGGAACTAGAACACTTGGACTTTGACTTTATGGTGCTTTATAATGTTTTTGTGCCTTTCGTGGGACTTAACAATAACACAGAATAGTATACGCACAATATCGGATTTGTATCGGTCTCGTCTCACCGATACCCGATCCGGCAGACAATGCCAGTATTGGAGCTGATACTGATGCAACCCTAATTCTAAGGCAGCATCGCATATATATTTAAAATGGCTGAAAACACAAAAGTGTTGATTACAAATAAGAGTGGTATTAAAAATGTTTCTGTGGAATTAAAGGGATAGTTTAACCCAAAAATCACCCTCATGTCGTTCCAAACCTGTAAGACCTTTGTTGATCTTCAGCACACAAATTAAGAAATTTTTTGATGAAATCCACAAGCTTTCTGACCCTGCATAGACGGCAACTGAACTACGTTCATGCCCAGAAAGGTAGTAAGGACATAGTTAAAATAGTTTCAGACATCAGTGGTTCAACCGTAATGTTATGAAGCTACGGAAATACTTTTTGTGCACGAAGAAAACAAAAAATAGTTACTTTATACAACAGTTCTTCTCTTCCGTGTCAGTCTCCGGAATGCTATTTTCATTTTTATGCTTATTAGAATGTCGTGGGTTAGCTTAGCAACATGCTAACATCAGGTTTGTGTGTCATGCAGAGCTTCTAAATCAGTTAATTTCAGCCTTTCATGTCAGTTATGATAGTATCTCAGAAAGCAGTGAGACAGTTTGCTAGTTTGGAGCAATGCTTTCGTGTGCTTGTGTTTTTGTGAGGTGGGGTAAAGTGTTTTACAGGAGTGGGCGTCAGGGTCAGTGTGTTGAACACATTCAGGTGGGTGTGACACCTGTTCGCCTGCTCTCTCGTTCTGTCTCCAGAACATCTGTTTAGACCCAGGCTACAGGACCTCTGAGAGCACACCAGGTTTTTTTTCAAAGCTCACACCAAGCCAATGACTGGATGCTGCCGCCTACAGAACCAGAGTCCATCTGCCGCATTCTGTACGTCCTCTAGAACTCTACAAAGTATCAATAAGTCTCAAAGGTGTCTGAAACTGCAGCATCTTGCAACTTGTTTCAAGAATTTGTGTGCGAGAGCATCATTTTGTGTGTGTGATTGAACTTATGGTGGGATGAGTGTTAACTTTCAGTAACAACTTTTCTGTTTCTCAGGCCCAATGATTTGACTACATGTATATCCTTTCACAACATACAAGAAAATTAATGAAAAGGAGAAGAATAAAATTATAATTTTTTTAGTTTAGATTTATTTGTTAATATAATATGTTGTTTTTATAATATACAATTATAAAAATGTTATTAATAATATATTGTGTAAAATATATGTTAATCAGTATATATTTATAAATAGGTGATTTAATCAATATATATTTATGTAAGTATATATTTGGGCTGTCAATTCATTACTACTTATTTTTGAAAGAAGTCTCACCAATCAAATAATGCAGTAAAAATTGTAATATTATATAATTATTATTATAATAAGTAATATTGTGAAATATTAACATTTACAATACCTGTATTCTATTATAATAAAATGTAATTTATTCTTATGAAGGCAAAGCTGAATTTTCAGCAGCCATTGCTCCAGTCTTCAGTGTCACATGATCCTTCAGAAATCATTCTAATATGCTGATATGAAACATTTGTTATCACTATCAATGTTGAAAACAGTTTTGCTGCTTAATAATTTTGTTGAAACAGTGATAATCCCCCCCCCCAGGATTCTTTAATAAATAGTAAAAAAAAAAACTGCATTTATTGAAATTTTAATCTTCTGTAACAATTAATTTTACACATTCTTACTGAATAAAAGTATTAATTTCTTTTCAAATAAAATAAAATAAATAAATACAAATACTGACCTCAAACTAAACCAATGGTATGATTCTGATTAATTAATCAGTTTAAACACATATATCAATATTTGCATTATGTCCAAACATTGTAAGACAAACAAATTCCAACATTTTGCCAAATAACATATCATTGACTAGACAAAAAGTGGCTTTTGTAATCAATATATCGTTTGCTTCATTCACAAATCATTTAGCATACAGCCCAGAGACTTTATGGCCGTTCATACAGCATACATTCATGTTTTCTGTCTGCATTATTTTCAAATAGTTAGTCTATATAATCATTGTGTCTTGCTGGTTTTTTTTCCAGCACAGTATTATACTCCAGTATACCCTTGAGGGGCCTTCATCTCCTGAAACGCTCTCACATCAAGTCAATGCTCAGTGTCAGTCTACCTCAGCTAGCCACTCTCTGATTGCTATCGTTCCTGAAGGCTGTTTAACTATGCACAGCTCCCCTTCTCCATTCGCACAGGCAGAAATGCTTAATCCCCTGTAAGGGTGTCTGTTGCAGCGCCGGGTCGGGGTGAACCGCAGGATTCGGTCAATAGGCTTACAATACTATCAGGGACTATTGATTTTGCTGGACCTTAGCGCCAGTGCTACGCTAATTGTTTCTTTTACTTGCCTCCAGCAAAGAAAACATTAAAATCACTGCTCATGAATTTTAAATCCTCCTCCAGCTCGCAGTGGTGTTGAAGTTCACGTGAGAACCGCGGTACATGGGCAGCGTGTGTGTTTGTCTGAGTATTTGTATACTGATTCCCAGTGGTGGCTCGTGGGTTTTAAAATAGAGGTGGCACACTAATTGTATTGGTCTGGGATCCCTGCCGATTATTATTATTATTATTTTCTTAACCACTTTAAAATGGCTTTTTGGTTACTTTTAGTCAGAAAACGTAAAGAAAACGACACACATACAGCAAGATAATATAATTTCACTTACCTGGCCTATCACTTCACATTCTGAGACATGAACTGAAATGAATTGTGAATTTTATTAATATGAAATCGTCCTCCTCCCATTTTCACCTCAAAATTATGGGGAAGCTGTGCCTCCCCTGCCTCCCCCGAAGAGCCGCCACTGCTGATTCCATTGAAGGTTGATGGGTGGTCAGTTAATCACATTAAGATTGTTTTACATAAGAACATATTAGCATTGTATAATATTTTAAATATGAGCCTGCGTATGTTCCTCTGCTTCGTGCAGCACAATATTTGATCCTTCTTCTCTAAATCGCTAAGACTCTAGAGATGCTACCTGCCTGAGGTGGGCATTTTCAGAAAACCGGAGTTATACAAAGAAAAATATGCTAATAAAGTCTCCGTGCTTCTTTCAAACTTTGCAGAAAGTAGCACTGTATGACCCTGCTGTGACCTTCACATGGTCCCAGAATGCTCACTTGCTGCTGGGCTGTGACATTTTAAATCAGTTGTTTAAAAACAAGACATAATCAAAACTAGATTGCAGAACTAGATACATTTGTGACCCTGGACCACAAAACCAGTCTTAAGTCGCTGGGGTATATTTGTAGCAATAGCCAAAAATACATTGTATTGTCAAAATTATCGATTTTTCTTTTATGCCAAAAATCATTAGGATATTAAGTAAAGATCATGTTCCATGAAGATATTTTGTAAATTTCCTACCGTAAATATATCAAAACTTAATTTTTGATTAGTAATATGCATTGCTAAGAACTTCATTTGGACAACTTTAAAGGCGATTTTCTCAATATTTTGATTTTTTTGCACCCTCAGATTCCAGATTTTCAAATAGTTTTATCTCGGCCAAATATTGTCCTATCCTCACAAACCATACATCAACGGAAAGCTGATTTATTCAGCTTTCAGATGATGTATAAATCTCAATTTTGAAAAATTTACACTTATGACTGGTTTTGTGGTCCAGGGTCACATTTGAGATCATAAAAAATGTAATGGAGTCACTGTTGATGGTGCTAGCATACATTTTTTTAAGAACATCACAATGTTAAATGACATTAATAGCTAATGGGTTTTGTAGTAATTTTCTGTCTATTTTAAGCTGAATTGTTGACACTGTGAATTCAGTATACAGTGTTTCCAACAGGATTCTCACATTCACTCTCAAACATGCAGCCAACATAGCTATTTAATTACATTTCAGCCTTTTGATAAGTGCACTAAGCCGTATCGTGTTGATTTCAGTTTGACTGACGCTTTTCCTAGATTATTTTTATGTTATTATGAGAAGTGTAAAAATATTTCGGGTTCACTATGAAACCGTGGTGGAACCGATGAGACTGGGGTGGGAAACACTGAGTATACTATGTATAGCACTATATTTATAGTACAGTATAGTAGGTAGGTCGCTTCTACCAAATTCATGCAGTGATTAATGGTGAGTTTAATACAAAGGGGTTTTAAAGTTTTTAAATGCAAAGAATAATGGAAATATGACGACTTGTTAGGGACCCATTTCCTAAAATAATATATGTAATATAAAGGCTGCTTATATACGATATATTATATGATATAGTCAAGTTTATAAATGAATATAGTTTAAAAAAGTATTTTTTTTTATTTATACTTTTTAAATATATATGATTTATTCAGCTTTCAGATGATGTATAAATCTCAATTTTGAAAAATTTACACTTATGACTGGTTTTGTGGTCCAGGGTCACATTTGAGATCATAAAAAATGTAATGGAGTCACTGTTGATGGTGCTAGCATACATTTTTTTAAGAACATCACAATGTTAAATGACATTAATAGCTAATGGGTTTTGTAGTAATTTTCTGTCTATTTTAAGCTGAATTGTTGACACTGTGAATTCAGTATACAGTGTTTCCAACAGGATTCTCACATTCACTCTCAAACATGCAGCCAACATAGCTATTTAATTACATTTCAGCCTTTTGATAAGTGCACTAAGCCGTATCGTGTTGATTTCAGTTTGACTGATGCTTTTCCTAGATTATTTTTATGTTATTATGAGAAGTGTAAAAATATTTCGGGTTCACTATGAAACCGTGTTGGAACCGATGAGACTGGGGTCGGAAACACTGAGTATACTATGTATAGCACTATATTTATAGTACAGTATAGTAGGTAGGTCGCTTCTACCAAATTCATGCAGTGATTAATGGTGAGTTTAATACAAAGGGGTTTTAAAAGTTTTTAAATGCAAAGAATAATGGAAATATGATGACTTGTTAGGGACCCATTTCCTAAAATAATATATGTAATATAAAGGCTGCTTATATACGATATATTATATGATATAGTCAAGTTTATAAATGAATATAGTTTAAAAAAGTATTTTTTTTTATTTATACTGTTTAAATATATATATATATATACAGTATATTACTTTTTTTGTGGCACCCTGAGGTATAATGACAAACATTAAAGTTGTTTTTGTTGTTATTTTTATTAATACTGTTATTTTGAGTGTGTTAGTTTTATTAATACTATTATTTTGAGTGAGTAGACGCAACGTGTGTACTGTCTCAAAAAAATACTAAAGTATACAGTAAGTGGAATGGGCTGACAAACTAACTTTTCCATACAGCCATTTCGGATCATTCCAAGCCAGGTTAACCCCTGAGTGTAGTGCAGTATAGTACACTTTATATATTAGTATAGTATATTATTGTATAGAAAAGTGTAGTGTGCTATAATATGCTATAATATATATAGACATTTATAATAAAAATGCTGTAATAGCAGTTAGTTCTGGTCCTTTAATTTGATTGGTCAAGCAGTGCATACTGTATATAAAAGCAATATCATGCTTGTAATTGTGCTGTTTGTCAGAATTAACTGCGACCAAACAGCACTCTGGTTCATGTAATGTTGGTTTAGTATAGTGCAGCATAGCATAGCAAAACTCTTCAGAAACTTGTTCAAACATTAATGCTTGAGCTTGCATTATAGTTAAACCAGGAGTGAACTGTGTGTGTGTCTGTATGATCGAGGACACTAAGACTTTCTCACCCAGTTCACATTTGTTCCAATCAATTATTCAAGCAGACAGCCAATTACAAATGAGAGGATTTGAGAGGCTGAATCCAGCTCTCCAAAGGACTGCGTTCGAGAAGTCTACCAATGACTAATCGTAGCAATTAATTTGCTATTGAACAAGAGAGGTGTTTCCTCTCTCCTCTACCATTAAACAGCATCGAACACAACCTTGCTCCCATTAAAAGCCAACGGAAAACTCCAACATCACGGCAAATACCTCATCAGGTCTCAACGGCCCAACCAAAGGACTTTTTAATTGTGTTTTTGATCTCTCTGATTTCGTGTGACGCTTTGTCCCACCCTGGTTTGATCCACGATTATTCTTTGTCCTTTGAGCATTTGAGCAGTATTATTTTCAGGTGGAAGGAGTTAATGTACGGCAAAAAAATAAAAGACTTCTGATTTATTCATGCCGTCACACTGAGAGGAATTACAGTGGCTTTTTTTTTCTCCTCCATTGATCAATCCCACAATCCCCTGTCTGCTGTTTGATGGGTAGATTGACATGTGAGTAATTTATCTGTCTCCCGTGACTGACAGACTGTAATGGAACTGCATCTAAGAGTGCTGTTACCTCTCTGAATAATTTCCAATTTACCACTCATCAGCGACACACTCAAAAGACATGGAGCGAGAGACAGCTATGAAGGAAAAAATAGATTTATCACCTCAATTACTGATGGGTTCTATTGCGGCTTTGAAGATATGTTTTAAAATTTGACGGCGCTGAAAGATTCAGAGACACATTTCAAAAGGGACTACTCCCAATCAAAACAATGTCCGAGGACATGAAGCCATTGGACATTGGACCCCATTGGACAACATTGGACTTTCATTGTATGGACAGAAAACACATTTTTAAAATGTATTATTTTGTGTCCTACGGAAGAAAATGAGCCATACAGGTTTAAAATGACATTTGTGAGTGAATAATGACAAACTTCTAATTTTAGTGAACTGTCCCTTTAAATTGAGTACTGTAGGACACTTTTCCATTCCACGACCCACCTAGACAAGTATAACCTATTTCACGACCCACCAAAATATTTGAGATAAAAAAACAATTGACATTAGCCTACATTAAGCTTAATCTTAATTAAAAGTATAATATGGCAGAAATTCATTATTTAAGAAAAATAACCATTTTATTTTATAGTACAACTGAAAAATGTCACTACTAATATTTACGTTTTAATTTCTGTTTACAGGTGTTAAAATATGAAACATGTCTATAAAAACTCGAAACACGCTCACTCCGGTGAACTGTAATCTGCTGTGAGTGTTGTTAAACTCATCGCGAGGTTCAGCGCAGAAAATGCATTCATGCTCCTTCCGTGTGTGTAGGGGAGAGCGAATAATAAATAGGGGACGGGGAGAAATAATAAACAGATGTGTCTCATTTTAAATAAACACTAAAAACTGAGATGACAAATTTACTTCAGTCAGAAATGTACTTTTCTAATGGTTAAATAAATGTTCAGTGATATCTTCAAAAGATTTTTTAACTTTGGCACATTTTTCTCTATATAGAGATGATATGGCAAGGAAATAAAATGGAATTTTGTAAATATTGTTATGCTAGCGTGTGGAAATGTTTAAATTGTATAGTGTTGCAATGAACCCCCTGTCTGTGCCCCACTCGGCCTGTACATGTGAAATGCTTTTTACAGACAGTTTCCCTATTGGTAGGTAGCCAAATGCATAAGGAACGAAAACAGCGCTGAGTTCAAACAGACGATAGAAATTAATTAACATACCTGAAACAGTTTTCGCAACATTTGAATTTTCAGTGGATGCAATCTCATGCAGAATATACAGCGCAGTGAAGTGAGCGAGTTTCTTCCTATTAATAATGTGGACCGATCGAGCCTTTTAATAATGACGTCGCTCTGAGACCCTTACTGTTATTACAACTCGTGCGCACTTTAAAACACGCAATGCATGTTTTAAATCGCGGACTTAATTGGGATTCAAAAATCGCACTAAGAATATTGCAATTCGTAATTAATGTTGGAATATCGTGCAGCCCTAGACTGAACTGTGTGAGTGTGTGTGTCATTGAAACTCAAATTTAGCTGCAGCCAGGTGACTTTGTGCGACCCACCTTGTCCCACTCTGTGACCCACAAGTGGGTCACGACCCACAGTTTGAAAACCCCTGCTGTAGGATAAAGCACATGCAAGTTGTCAAAAAGACTGTATTAGAGTAATTCAGTAATCAGTTAATCTGTCAATTTCAATTACACAAGTGTGTCCTTTCTCTTGCAGTGTTTTTTATGAATCATTTTGTGTTTTATAATTGGTTTACTTTTAAATGTAGCTAAAAAGGCTTTAACAGGTTGTTTAATGGCAGGTTGCATTGTGACAACTTACCCCATGTAGTGTGACAGTATGTGTTCGATAAACTGTACCTTTATTTTTCCATGCAATAATGGTGGAAATATGCAATAGCTAAAATTGACTGTCAAAAATAATCCTGCCCTGAAAATATGACATCTAGCATCACCTATGTTGCAGTTCTTTATGAAGTTTTTGCCTGCTCTTTACGAGTGATTTAGGACCCTGTATGCAGCCCACTGGACTATCCTGTACAAATCCTTTATATTTTAGTTTTGTGTGTCTTTCTCTCTCCCCCTTTTCTCTCTTGTGGTCGGGATCCGGCCATGCCAATGATGGAGTGGAGAGGTAGTGCTGAACAGACGGGACAGCTTGCTCAAACCCAAGGTGCTCAATCACTCTTTCTCCCTTCCCTACTTTCATTTATATACCTCCACAAGACCATATTCTCCCTTTCCCCTTGCCCCTGGTCATTATTATGTGCACCTGAGAAGGATAATAGCATTCAGGTTCCAACGCCTGCTATGTTTGTACAGTATGTGAATGTGCACAAATTGTGAATTCCTTAAAATATGCCATAATGTGTCACATTCACATTTTAAGCCCAAAGGTTAAATACATCCATACAGTGAAGTCACATATGGAAGGCATGAGTTTTTAAAGAAACATATTCACCTTTTTGTCATTACAAACCTGTATGATTTTATTTGGCATCATAAAACACATAGAAACATTCTGAAGATGTTTTTTCTGTTCTTTTTCATACAAGAACTATATAGTGACTAAGGGCTATCAAACTTCAAAAAGAACAAAAATAACCACATTAAAGTCATCCATATGAGTGTCATATTTCAAGTCTTCTGAAGTTATATATATATATATATATATATATATATTTCAAAGAAAATTAAATCACATTTAAAACTGGTATGTTGATGTGTCATACTAATTTTGACCTACAGTAATTGCTTGCAATAGTAAGCGATTCTCAAAAAGTATTAATAAAATGAGATTGAATTTCACAGTTGAAAAGGACAGGTTTGAACATTTTATTTGAATAACTACAGAAATTTTAGTGTTCTTCTCAATTTTTTTTGTTTTTGGAGCTTGACTGTGAACTACAGTTTTGGAATGTCTTGTAAATAAAAGTAAATAAAACATTTTTTAGTGCACTATCCCTTTTACATAATGTTTGGTGTAATACTGTGTAGTATCAATGACTTTGTTGTGGTATTTGTAAGTATCTGAAGAATTTTCTTCCAAGTTTCATCCTTTCGGATTCCTCAGCAGCTGCTGTTCTGCTTTTGACAAACAAATAAGAGGCTGCTGCTGCAAGCTGAACACTTGACGACAATGATTCCCGGTAAAGATTTCGGAGCGGTGTTTTGATCTGATGCTCCAGTGGGAATCATAGAGTTTCCATTAGCCTGTTCTGCCCGCGTGTTTCACGGCTGGTTATCTGGCTGTGGCTGACAGGCGTTGAGCCACGGCGCTGGCGTGTGAGGCCTTTCTGCCTGTTCACCTCCCTGAGATGACGTTGAAGGGAAAAGTAGCACCCGGGTACGTCTGAACCCTCATCAATATGCCATATGCCAGTTTAAGCTAAATGTACACACAGGCCTTGGCGGTTTTGCTTTGATTCAGCGCACAGAGGAAAATAGCGGATCAATCGGGTATTTCCTCGTCTGTCCACTGATCAGATCTGCTTCTTTGAGAAAGAGAAATGCCAACACAGAGCATTTCTTTTGTCTCTCTTGGGGCTGAAAATAGGGCACAGACTGCAGCTGCGGTCTCTTCAGTATTTCACTCTTTAAAGGGTTAGTTCACCCAAAAATGAAAATGCTGTCATTAATTATTCACCCTCATGTCGTTCCAAACCCGTAAGACCTCCGTTCATCAACACAAATTAAGATATTTTTGATGCATTCTGACAGCTCTCTGACCCTCCCATAGACAGCAAGGGTCCTTACACTATCAACGTCCAGAAGCGTAGCAAGGAGATCGGTAAAATAATCCATGTGACATCAGGGGTTCAACCATAATTTTACGAAGCTACGAGAATACGTTTTGTGCGCAAAAAAAAAAATTAGTCTCCTCCGTGTCACCCTAGCGCCAGCGTTCAGTGGATACTATCCAAAATGGCGCTAGGGTGACGCGGAGGAGACGAATTGTTGAATAAAGTGTTTTTTTTTTTTTTTTTGTTCAC
>NW_015536540.1:286195-288928 GCF_001515605.1 Sinocyclocheilus anshuiensis
CGTTTCTGGACCTTGATCGTGTAAGGATCCTTGCTGTCTATGGGAGGGTCAGAGAGCTCTCAGATTCCATCAAAAATATCTTAATTTGTGTTCTGAAGATGAACGGAGGTCTTACGGGTTAGGAACGACATGAGGGTAGTAATGTAATTAATGAGAAGTAATTAATGACAGAATTTAAATTTTTGGGTGAACTATCCCTTTAAATCCCACAACGCAGTGAGTGGTTCGATATGCAAAACAATTAGATAGAAATAAAGAGGGGCTGAACACCGAGCCCTGTTGTACCCCACAATAAGACGTCGGACACTCCCCCTTTGCATGCGAGTGCACCGTTGTACCCATCTCTCTCCCTCCACCTCCTCCATATCCACTTTTATTCATATTCCTGAGTTCAACCTTGCGGTATTCAATCATTTTGATTAAAAGACCGATTTCTTATAGAAGTGGGCAGAGTTGGGAGCGGTGGAGCCAATGGCATTTGAGGATTCATATATTTTCATAAACTTTTAACAATGTCAATGAGACATGTCTTCAATCTTGGCTGCGCAACAGCAGGGCACTCAATCTTTCTTTAGCATTCGACAGAAAATTTGAATACCAGCATAGGGTTATTAATGTGACAGTTCACATAGAGAGCTTCATGGGGATTCACCAGCTTTTTATTATTTCTCTCTCTCTCTCTCTCTGTCTTTGTCTCTCTCACACTCTCACTCACTCTTTGTGAAAGAATGAAAAGTTTTAAAACATAAGAAAGTGACAAGTTGGGAATGTAAAACCACGGACATTTGCAAGCTCAACTGAGCTTAAGACATACTTTTAAATTAGCCCCTAATTCTTTTGTCATTTCCAGCAAGCGCAGAGCTGGAATATTAATTTCTGTTGCTGATATTACCTTGCCCGGCTGGCTATGCTAGAAAAGGCACGTTCAGTTCGCATTCGTTTATTGTTTACCATTTTGTAATGTACAGTATTTTTATAACTCAATACTGTTGTGGCACATTTCTGGTTGGATGCAGATTCATTTGTACAGTGGCGGAAAAATAACTGATGTTATCTTTGTGGTAACATTGATTCTTTCCTATTACTTTTTTTTTCTCTTTTTCACTCAGAGTGAACAAGATAATGCAGTTTACTTTCTCATTTCGTATGTTTAACTGATTCAGAAATGTGTCTATATCTGGCAAAGTGGGAGCAAAAGCAATAACTAGTTTAGTTTCACTTTGACAAGAGCGTATGCACTTACAATCAATGACCCGATAGGTACAGCCTAATACATAAATTTCCATTTATTTTCTTGGCATGTGCTTTCTTACCAAAGTGGCTTACTGTACAAGAAAATGCACATGTTGTGTTTTGGACAGAACGAACAGGAGCAATTAAGTAGCATGCAAGGAAGTGCCAATATCAATGCAGTATCAATAAGATTGCAGTGCTATTAGTTAGCTACGTGGTTTAGAATGTTGAGGTTTCTTCCTTTGGTTTAGGGCTGCTTACCATGTTAATTTGGTGCGATTGATTAAAAAAAATAACTAAATGGAGCTGTTCGCATAGAACACGTTTTTGCATTCAAAGACAGCTGAACCAACCAATTCATAATAATTTTTTACAAAACTGTGAGTTGGGTTGTGCAAAAACGTTTGACCCAAACCCAAAGACCTTGAACTCTGAACCTCTAGGGTAAAAATCTATAAAAAGTCATACACTACCACTGGAAAGCTTGGGGTTGGTAAGATTTTTGAATGTGTTTGAAAGAAGTCTCACCAGGGCTACATTTATTTGATAAAAATACAGTAACATTGTGAAATATTTTTACAGTTTAATTTTGTTACAATTTTGTTTACTGTTTTAATATAGTTTCAAATGTAATTTATATCTGCGATGGCAAAGCTGAATTTTCAGCATCATTACTTCAGTCTTCAGTGTCACATGATCCTTCAGAAATCATTCTACAATGCTGATTTGCTGCTTAAGAATAATTTCTTATTAATGTTGAAAACAGTTGTGCTGCTTATTATTTTTGTAGAAACTGTGATCATTTTTCCAGCATTCCGTCCCTTTTGGGGATGTAGGGAAGGGGAGGGAGGGTGAGGGATGCGCGGAGAGGAGGCTGGGGATGGAGGATGAGGAGCAGGTCGGATGGCAGAGTGGCGGCTGTACTCGTTTATTAACATGTCGTCTTCATAGCGCCGGCTGAAAGCAAAGGTGCCGGGCGAATGATACAGACAAATGATGTTAATAATAATAGCTGGCCCCACGGCGAGAGAACAGTACCTGGGGCCAGCCGAGCTGGAGCTCACACCTGATACTCTCTCTGTCTCTCTCCTTCTGTTTATCCTTCTCTCCTCCCTCCATCCTTCTGGAGAGAGGTGGTGTGAAATAAGAGCGATTGTGGTGAAGTTTGAGTTTGTACACTAGTATACAGTTTAAAATGCATTTGTAGAAAAAAACTTTGTGTATTATTTAAATTTGATATTTTTAGTCATTGTTTTTTAAACAGTGTTTTTCTAATTTTTTTTTTGACAAATGCGAGAGGGGAAGTTGGAAATGTTTTGTAATTAATACAATTTTATACATTTTATTTGATATATATTTTTTGAGTTTTTATTCAAATTTCACTTTTTACTTTTCGAAGTGGAAATTTTATCTTATCTTTTTATCGTATATGCTGTATTACAATGCTTCTTTTTTATTTTTATAATTTTATAATTATAATGTTATATATATATATATATA
>NW_015536540.1:289149-291575 GCF_001515605.1 Sinocyclocheilus anshuiensis
TTTATAATAAAATAATGTTTATTTTTATTTACATTTATTTACCATCATTATAATCTGATTAAAATAAAAAGTAAGTACTTTCATAGTAATGTATTACTTTCATAATTTATAATATATAGTGTGTGATTTTACTGATTTATTGATTTAATTTTTTTCAACATTTGTTTATTTCCTGGTTAAAATAACCCAGATTTGAAATGGGATTAAAGGTGACTTTTGGACACCCCTGTACATTTTAGCAAACTTCTTTTTCACAAATCTTTCAATTTTCTAGGATTTGACCTCAAGTCATTATTTAAATTTTTAATGATTCACTTTTCAAGAATGGACATTTTATTTTTTATGCTAAAGTTTTTATGAGCTTTTTTTTGAGTAATGGTAGACCAGGGCAGTGTTCAGGGGAGAAATACTAAACAAACAAACATAATTTATTAATTCATTTTTCCGTTTGTTTGGAAATATACACACTGACAAACATACTAGAAATGTATTAAAAGTCTAATTATTATTTTTTTTTAAATGGAAAAAATAGCCTCACTTTCTAATTCCTTCATGATTCTTAAATAGCCCCCCCCCCTTCAGCTATACAGGTTAATTCCACCTTCTCATTCTGTGCTCACCAATCAACGTAGCTTTTTAGCCTCATTAGTGTTGGTATTTAAATGCAGCGAAGCACTCGGAGACGTCTGCTTGTGCTTGTCTTTGTACAGCACTAGCTGTTCTATCAGAGGTCACATGGGTCAGTGCACGCACTCCTTTTCTTCTGTCATTAAATCAATTTGTTTGAAGGCCAATCATCTTTCCTTTTCAGACGTTGTAACTTTATTCATCAGAACAGTGTGCACTGGTGACCGAGGTCTGTGACTGATGTTGAGGTCATTTTAAGAAGTAAAATGTGGCTATATAACTAGAATTTCTCTGACTGAGCTGCATGTCTTGATTAATGCAGACCAGATCCTGATTACGTAACCAAGAGGCAAATTAACTAAACAATTGCTGTGTTTCAGCACAAATACCTGCCTCTTATTCCCTCATAAGAATTGGTTTGTGCTAACTCTTGCATATCCCACAAACTGAACCATTGTTCTGAATCTTAAAAGTTCACCTTGTATTTATAGATGAAACCATCACGAGATGATGCATGATACGGTCACTGCTCTCCTTTTGACATGCAGGATGGATTTATCGGTCAGTCTCTGAGAGGCCCAAAGTTGGGTGCCGGTCTCGGATATCTGCGTCCCGAGCACCATTAGCACGACCGATAGCACATTCATCCTGCGCTCGTTTCTCAGAACAGCTCCGTTTCGCGTCACTCCATCAGGACTCAGGAGACGTGCCGATTCTTCACCTTTAGCCCTGTTTAGCATTTGCATTTGTTATGTCTGTTTTTGGCCATGCTGACCTCACAGCGGTCGCGACGCTGGCGCCTCACTGCCTCTGTCCGCATTGATTTGATATGATATTTCAGAGCTCGGCTGAAGCAAGCCGGGAGGGGGACGTGGGGATGCGGCCCACGATGCATTGCAGAGGGACCTGAGTGAGGCCTTGGCTATTGTGTCAAGATCACACCGTTACATTATGGCCTTGTGATTATTTTTGTCAGTATCTTGCATTAATTTCTTCTTACTTGCAACAGTGGGATTCAAAGGTCTAAGGCAGCTAGTTAAAATGCTGCTATTTTGGATTTTTCTATTTTGTTTTTGTTAGAAATAATACATTTGTATTGTAGAATGTTTGTTTTATATTTATATACAATATTTTGCCACTTTAACAGTTTGATGAAATTATTGTATTAGTACTTTATACTAATATTTTTTAAAAACATTTTGTTAGAAATCATGTTTATTTGAAGATCTGTCTGTGTCTGTCTGTCTGTCTGTCTGTCTGTCTATCTATCTATCTATCAATAAAGTAAATAAAGATATTTTTTACTCACGTTTTACTATTCGTATATACAGTGGTGGCCAAAATTATTAGAATACTAGTATTTTCACCAGCTTAAAAATGGTCAGTTATTTCTATCTTTTGCTGTAGTGTGTCAGTAGGAAATATCAGTTTACATTTCCAAACATTCATTTTGCCATTAATTGTAATAATCCAGTGAGATTTTTGTTTGCACAAGTCTGACAACAGCCAGTGCTCCACACAGAGATCTGATCTCTTCATCATCCAGTCTGTCTGGAATGACGTGAAGAAACAGAACAAACTAAGACGGACTAAATCCAGAAGAACTGTGGCAAGTTCTTCTGACTCTGGTTCTTTAACCTCCAAGATGCTTCGAGAGAGATGAGAGATGAATATTCCAAACTACAAATAAATGATTTCTAACAAAGAGTTTTTTAAAAACTGAAAAAAATAAAAATAAAATAAAAAATAAAAAGATAGATAGATAGATGAATATTCACAACTTCAAATAAATATGATAT